>NW_028134749.1:0-89743 GCF_964662115.1 Mustela nivalis | reverse complement strand
TGAGAGTTAGCTCAGATGCAGAATATCACTCTCCTCAAAGACTTTGCAAAGGTATTTAAGGGAAAGCCAGGTAGACAGAGGCCTCATCCCTTAGCCGCGTGTTTCAGAACACTAGGAGACGAGGCCACAGACAGCACCATATAGCGATGCCCTCACCTTTTACCTCCGAAAGGGACTTTCCGTATCTTAGTCATCACTGACCCATAGGCAAAAGACGCTGACAAAGTACGTTCTCACCCACAGGACGACAAACCCCACGGAGAGCTGCTTATACCCGCGAGGCCTCACCTTTTCTTGAGATATCTAGAAATTGTAGTGTAAAAGGACACCTTGCCGTCTCTGGGGATATGTTGGCCTAAAGGAAGGTATACTGAATGTCATTTTCCTTCCTCTATGTCTCCAGAAAGGGGAAGTTGGACATTAACCCACAAGACATCCTGAGTTCTTGATCAGGTTCAGAGGGCTCTTGTTCTGTCCTTCCCGGGGCTTCCTACTTAAAGCCATAGGACACCAAGGTCATGGGAGAGGGACAGCTGCTTCAGTGAAGCCAGCATCTGTGATGTCACAAAGCCTTGAGGTCATAGCAACCACTCCTCATCAACCCAGGCCTGATCACTACACTTGACTGGAGTAGTCATGGGTGGGCCAAGAGGACCCCAAGCCATCCCAAACCGCTGGAGCCGCCTGGGTCTCTCACCAAGGCAGTTTGCGAAGCGAGTCGGTGTCAACTTCTCCATGGCCCAATTCGTAGTATTTGGTCGTGAGTGTCAGCACCAGCCCTCTGGACCTCGGAGAAAGGCAAGGATCCCTCATTCCATCTTAGCCACGACAGGCCAAGAAACTAACAGACCACAAGCAAAGCCTCAGGGGAGGAAATCCGAGCCCTGCGTAAGGGTGAGACCCTCCCACCAAATCATGGAGCATCTCAACAGGAAAAGGTCCACCCAAGGGAAGCTCAAAGTGAACCCCCGCAACCGTGCCAAAGACATGTCTGGAATCTTCCACAGCAAGCACACGAGTACCTCGATGGTCTCCAGAAACGGTGCCAACAAGGCCTCCCAATCTTCCAAAAACACCATTCATCCAAGGCAGACTCTACACCCTAGAACCTTAGGTCCAGGACGGACTCATGTTCTTGGAG
The DNA here is from genome assembly GCF_964662115.1 of Mustela nivalis. Classification (NCBI taxonomy): domain Eukaryota; kingdom Metazoa; phylum Chordata; class Mammalia; order Carnivora; family Mustelidae; genus Mustela; species Mustela nivalis. The sequence goes on along the minus strand of NW_028134749.1, from coordinate 88,602 downwards.
TCCACAGAAGCCAACGGAGAGCATGTTGGAAGAGACCCAAGCCCAAGTGAAGCCATCTGAAAGACTTCGGTGCCCATTTCAGGAAGACAACTTGTATGTGCAAAAGGACGCATTGAAGAGGATTCGAATGTGGAAGAACCTTGAGCACTCCCTCATGGTGGATCAGCTACCCTCTGTGGAACTGCATGGAGATGTGGCAGCACAAGCCTGCCTTCACCCTCTCATGACCATCCCCCAAATGGTTACATGCGATAAGCAAACAGTGCCTCTTGAGGAAGATGGGCATGTTCCAATGGAGCCCCGAGAGGATGCACAATGTGTTAACAAGGGGTCAGTACAGCACGACAGACAGCGGATGCTGCAGGTTGGTGAGGAGATCCAGGAAGGCAAAGAACAGGAGAATGAACAAGGAAGCTCCAAGCGAAGGTCGGGCATTTTAGGATGGTGGGAGGTTCTCTATACCTGGCTGCCCTCCATAGGAACCTAGGTCCAAATTCAATAAAACATCCTTTGGCCCCAGTCAATTATTGTGCACTGTTTTTGTCTTTGTTATCTTATCGAACATGCACATGCACGTTTGGACAGAGAGGCAGAGAGATCCCAATCAGGGGGTGGAGCTGGAGAGGGAGAAGCTTACTTGCCCCTGAGCAGAGAACCTGAGAACAGAGTCAATGCCAAGGCCCTGGAATCATGAGTTGATCTGAAGGCCGCGTCTGAACTGATGGACACAACCCGGGACCCAACAATTGACTTCTGAATACCTCCTGGTTCTAGACAGAACCGCTGCTCTGTCATTGTTCAGAAATGCAGGGGATAAGGATTTTGGCTTGGCTGCTGTTGCTTGAGCTATCCGGCCTGCTTCGAGAGCTGGTATAGCTTTTCCTCTTGAAGTCAGTGACTGGGCTATGGACAAACTATTCTCCGATGCCTATTTGCCTAAAGAGAATACCTCCATGCCTAGATTTTCAGGGGTAATGGCACTATGTCTTTAGGTGCTCCGCTTCTGTGGAAGGTGTTGGGAGTCCTCTGTGCCTCTGATTCTGGACCACTTTCTCTGCTCCCAGATGAGGGTCCTTTTCAGCCCCGAGTTCTCCAATCTAGGATAAGCCCTCTTTTCTTTCTCTCACTCTTACTTCACCTACAAGAGGCACCTCTTTCATTAACTTGGTGATTCCCTAAGCTCACTATCATGTTCCATCAAAGAATACATTCAAATGGCCAACAGACACATGAAAAAATGCTCCACATCACTCGGCATCAGGGAAATACAAATCAAAACCAGAATGAGATACCACCTCACACCGTTCAGAATGGCTAAAATGAACAAGTCCGTCAATGACAGATGCTGGCGAGGATGTGGAGAAAGGGCAACCCTCCTACACTGTATGTGGGAATGCAAGCTGGTGCAACCACTCTGGAAAACAGCGTGGACATGCCTCAAAAAGCTGAAAATAGAACTACCCTATGACCCAGTGCTTGTAGTACTGGGTATATACCCTACAGATACAAACGTGGCATTCTGAAGGGGCACATGCACCCAAATGTTTATAGCAGCAATGTCCACAATAGTTAAACTATGGAAAGAAACTAAATGTCCTTCAACAGATGAATCAATAAATAAGATGTGGTATATATGTTCAATGGAATACTATGCAGCCATCAAAAAAAAATGAAATCCTGCTATTTGTGATGACGTGGATGGAACTAGAGGGTATTATGCTTGGCGAAATAAATCAATCTGAGAAAGACAACTATCATATGATCTCCCTGATATGATGAAGTGGAGATGCAACATAGGCAGTTTCGGGCGTACGAAAAAAAAATAAAAAAAGATGGTATTAGGAGGGAGACAAACCATAAAAGACTGAATCTCACAAAACAGACTGAGGGTTGCTGGGGGGAGGTGTGTTGGGAGAGGATGGTGGGGGTATGGACATTGGAGAGGGCAGGTGCTATGGTGAGTGATGGTGAGTGCTGTGAATCACAGACCTGTACCCCTAGGGATAAAAACACATTATATAAAAAATTTTAAAAAATAATTTAAAAAACCCATTAAAGAAAAAACACAGATTGCAAGCCCAGAGCTAATCTCATATTCAATCAAAACTTTTGAAAGTTTTCCCCTTAAAGATCAGAAGAAAGACAAGTGTGTCCATTTTCACTACTCTCATTTGACACAGTAGTGGATGTCCTAGCCAGAGAAACAAGGAACACAAAGAAATAAGAGACTCCAAAAAAAAAAAAAAAAAAAGGAAGAAGTAAAATTTTCTTTTTTTGGATAACATGAACTTACATGTTAAAAAATCCTAAAAAATTCACAAAAAATTTGAATAAACAAATTTAGTAAAATTACCAAATACAAGATCAATATATAAAAGAAAAGAATTTTGTTTTGTTTCTTTTTTTTTTTTATGGACTGCTTCCCAGTTTGTCATGTCATCCTTGTTCAGTGATCACGCTAATCTTCTCTGCATCATTCCAATTTTAGTATATGTGCTGCCAAAGTAAGCACAAGACAGGAGCATTTTAACATTCTAATGATGAACTATCTGAAAAAATAAAGAAAACAATCTAATTCACAATAGCATCAAAAATAATAAAATACTTAGGAATAGATTTAACTAAGAAGATGAAAGATCTGTACTCCATAAACTATGACATTGATAAAGAAATTGAAGGTGACAGAAATGGAAAGATAGCTCATATTTATGAATGGTAAGAAATAACATTGTTAAAATGTCCATACTACCGTAAACCATCTGTAAATCCAATTCCTATCAAAAATCCAATGTTAGGGGCGCCTGGGTGGCTCAGTGGGTTAAGCCGCTGCCTTCGGCTCTGGTCATGATCCCAGGGTCCTGGGATCGAGCCCCGCATCAGGCTCTCTGCTCAGCAGGAAGCCTGCTTCCTCTTCTCTCTCTGCCTGCCTCTCTGCCTGCTTGTCATCTCTCTCTGTCAAATAAATAAATTAAAAATCTTAAAAAAAAAATCCAATATTATTGTTTTACAGAAGTAAGTAAAGAATCCTAAAGTTTATATGAGACCATAAAAGACAACAAATAATCAAAGCAGTTCTGAGAAAGAATGAAGAAGGGAGATTACACTTCTTGATTTGAAACTATACTACAAAGCCCTCATGCTCAAAACAATAAAGTATACTGGCATAAAAACAGACCAATAAACAAGTAGAACAGAATTGAGAGTCCAGAAATAAATCCTTTCATACAGTCACCTAATATTTGACAGGGGCCAACATATGTAATGGGGAAAGATAGTCTGTTCAATAAATGATATTTAAAACTGAATAGTCACATAAACAGTATGAAAAGGGAACCTTATATCACTCATAAGTCTGAACTTGAAATAGATTAAAGACTTAAAGGTGATGCATGAAACTAAATTTCCTAAAGGAAAACATAGGAAAAATTCTCCTTGACATTGGTCTTGCCAATAGTTTTTTGGATACCAGACTAAAAACACAAGCAAAAAAAGCAAAAATAAATAAATGGTATTACATCAAACTAACGTTTCTGCATTGCCAAAAAAAGGGAGAGAGAATGAAAACACAATCCACAGAATGTAAGAAAATACTTACGAATCTTATATCTGAAAAGAGGTTAATAACCAACAGATACAAATAGAAAAAAATATATGATTAAAAAAATAGCAAAAGGATCTCAATAGACTTTTTTTTTCAAAAAAGTTATATAAATGACCAACAGGAGCATTAAAAAGTGCTCAACGTAAAAATCTCAGGGCAAAGTCCTTATGTTGTTGTTGTTGTTGTTTACCTCTGAAAAACACAGCAAGATATTAGAATATATACTACCAAAAAATTGAAACTAACCAATTTTGGTAAATATTGGGGAAAACGGGGAACTTATGCACTGTAATAGGGATATAAATTTGTATGGAAAACAGTATGGAGATTATTCATATTATTAAAAGTAAAATTACCATATGATTCAGTAATCCCACTTCTAGGTATCTATCTAAAGAAAACGAAGTTCACTGTTCAAAGACATATCTGCACTCTTATGTTTATTATAAAATTATTAACTCTAAGCAAGAGATGGAAATAACTTCAGTATCCATTAATGGATGAATGAGTAAAATAAGTATGGTAAATATATACTACGGAATACTACTTAACCATGAAAAATTAAGAAATACTGCCATTTACAACAGCATGGATGGATCTTGAAGGTATTATTCTAAGTGAAATATTTCAAAGATTTTGTATATTTTTTTAATTTATGTATTATGATATCCCTTACATACAGAATCTGAGGAAAAGGAAAACTAATGGAAACTTAGAGTTGAGTTGACAAGGGGTGAACCTGGGGTGGAGTAAGGTGGTCCAAGGGTGCAAACTTGCAACTATAATATGAAAAAGTTCTGGGGATCTAATGTACAGCATGATGATCATAGTTAATAAGATATACATACTTTTTTTTATTGTGCTTCCCTTTATTAAACTTTGCATATATCACATTCTTACAAGTTGAAAGTTTATAGCAATCTTGTATAAAAGAGGTCTGCTGCCACCATTTTTCTAACAACATTTGCTCATTTTGTGTCTCTTTGTCACATGTTGGTAATTCTTGCAATATATCAAGTTTTTTCATTATTATTGTATTTGTTATGGTGATCTGTGATCAGTAATTATGACCCACTGAAAACTCAGAACTAGTGTACTTAAGGTATATACATTGTTTTTCTTTAAAAACATAATGCTTTTGAACAGTGCAGTATAGTTTTTATTTTTTATATGCACTGGGAAACATAATATTTTATATGCACTGGGAAACCAAAAAATATAATAATTTGACTTAGTTTATTGAGATAATCACTTTATTGAGGCAGTCTGGAACAAAACCCACAAGACCTCTGAAGTTTATCTCTACTATACTATATACATAAAAGTTGCTAAGAGAGTAGATCTTAAAATTCCTTATGATAAATGCATAAAAAACAGTGGCAACTATACGAGATAGTAGATGTATTAACATTTTTATGTAGATTATATTGCAATAAAGATGTATACCAATTTATCAAATTGTACAAAATTTACACAATGTTAAAGGTTTGCAATGTTATAAGAAATCATTTCTTAAATTTACAAATATGTCGATTTTTTTCAATAAACCTGGAAAAAACTTTTTGTAGAATTAATCTATTTTTCAAAAAATGAAGTAAGGCAGTAGAAACTGCAACTAACTCTGAAATAATAGAATATAAAATCCATTTTCATTATATACACTGTGACAAAAAGTATTACTTAGTTTACAATGGAGGAGTACTTATGAAACATGAAGGATGGTCTATAAATAAGGCTGAAAGAGCTCAGTTTTAAGGTTTAAATTTAAAATCTTCTTTTGAAATACTAAACTGACCACCCAGTGTTCCAAACATCAATGTCTTAACTGCATGAATTTATTTCATACAACTCTATAATCTAGTTTCATAAGAAAACAGCATGCAAATTTTGAATAAGACAGACTTGCTTAAGTTTCATGTTCAACAGTAAAGGATACCTCCCTAAAAACAAATAGAAGACAAATCAGCATATTTATTATGATAATTATTATTCATAAAGAGATTCATATTGAATTAGGGAATATATATTCTCAGAGGGGGTAAAGTAAAATGAAATTTATGTTGGTAAATGTGTCTATGAATAGTCAATACAATGCCTCAATATAAATGAATATTACCATTTTGAACAATTTAATTACTATTACTAGAATTATTATAAGTATAAAAATAGCTATCATTTTAGCATGGAATATGAGACTCTCATGCTCCATGCTTCATCACATACACACAACAACGCAGCATAATAAGTATTATCATCACCATTTCATGGGTGAAAAAACTGAGGCTAACACATTTGGATAACTGGTTTATGATTACATGGGTAGCAAAAATGCATCACACTAATTTAGGCTTTATGATTTCAGAATTGTACTCTTACCATTGCACATTCTATTACTCTCTAAATACTTGGCCTGTTTTCATTTGGTTCTTTAATTTTATTCATGTGGTGATGGCTTAAAGCTTCATTTAAAGGAAGCTTAAAAATTTCATTTAACCAAAAGCTCCCAAGAATTAAAAATGTCATTGATCTAATGTAGACATGGATATCATTAGTTAATGGGTAACTATATATTTTCCACTCTAGTGAGATAAAAGAGTATTTTTCTAAGTTTTAGTCTCTCAGTGTTAAAAAGGACTTTGTTAAAATAGAAATATTTAGACAAAGGTGATCAAAAGTCTGGATCAGGTCACCTTAAGGTAAATATTAGGAACCTGAGGAAACAAATGGAGATTTGAACACTGAGCTATGATATAATGAATGGTTTCAAGTATTTAGTAGAGTATAGAAAAGCCCTTTAAAGCCTGGTCTTAGCCTAGCATTGCAGCTTCTGGGATATCTATCTATCATCTATCTATCTAGATATAATGTGAAAACTTTTTTAACTTAAAGATTTTGAGAAATAGAACATAATCAGCACCATAGAAGATCTGTTTATGATAACAACCTAGCCCCTCCTCCCAGTTTGTTAATATTCTCTCTTATTTAATGTAACATTGTGCAAATAGACCACTACTGATCTGCTGTTATGAATGAAATAGCTATAATCATCTGTTTGCATATCCTGGTGAAAATATTCATTTAGTTCCATGTTGTATTTCTAGGAATGGACCAAATTTTTATTTTTATTTTTAAGTTTTCTAAATATTGTCCAACTTACCTCAAATGTTTTTATTATGGGCACTTTCATTCTTTCACATTCTTGCAAGGCAATTTTACTGTTGCCCAATATGGTAAGTGTGTAATAGTATGTCATTTTAGGTTTTAATTTATTATTAATTTAATTTAATTTAATTCCAGATTCATAATAAAGATAAACAGTTTTTATATATGAGTGGCCATTTGGATTACCCTTTCTGAAAAGTGCATGCTCAAATCTTTTGATATCTTAACATTGTGTCATACTGACTTCTTTAATAGTAGATTTTCTGAATGAACTTTAAGCTGTGTAGGTCTTCTCTATTTTATTTTGAACTTGTTTTCATTTCAAAATCTTTATATTTATTTTCATAATCTGCTTTTATTTTTCTTTGTCTATTATCTATCTATCTATCTATTTATTTGCAAGCAAGAGAGAGCGAGCAAGTGAGAGTGCAGGGAGGGATAGAAAAAGAAGGGAAAAGAATCTTAAGCAGGCTCCAGGCTCAGCACAGAGCCCAACTCTGGGCTCTATTTCACAACCCTGACATCATGACCTGAGCCAAATGAAAGAGATAAAATAAAATTAAGGTGTTAAAAAAAAAAGGAAAAAGAATTGGAGGTTTAATTAAGTGAGCCACCCAGGCACCCCTGTGGTACCTTAAATTAGCTGTCATATTTTTAAAGTTCTAGAGTATCCATTTGTTCATTTATAAAACCTTTCTCAATATCATTTTTAGTGTCAGTTTTTGGTTCAATTTGCTTCCCCTCTCATTTCTTTGAGCAGAGTAATCAAGCCATTTTACAATCTTTATTGATCATTTTAACATCATACTTAATCCCATTTTGTCTATCCAATCTTGTTAATGGTTTTTCTTTGTGTGCTTTGTTACATTTTGCTATGTTCAAGACATTATATTTGAAACTCTTATTGAGTAGGGATAATTAAGAGCTATAATAACGGTATGGTCCTCCTTGGTAGGATTTTCTCTTATATCTGAGACTCTACAGGACAATCATACTCCAAATTCAGTGATTGGCTTTCTCAGTTTACACAGAAGGCAAGGTAGGCTATAGTCTTATTTCTGCTTCTCCTTGTGCTTTGGGGATCTCAACTTAAATTTGGGTTGTACCAAAGTCCTCAAATTTGATTGCTGCTGGATTTGTTTCTCTAGTATCAAGAGTCTATGAACAACACAGCTCAGTGTGTTTTAGCAGTTTCAAATGCTCTCATAGCTAAAATGGCTTCAGGGCATATATCTCTAGGCTCTCATTGTATTTCGTATTTTGGCCCAGTAATCCCTCACTTATTTTTATAATCATTCTGATATTTTTAACTTTAAAAGCTATTTTCTGGATTTTTAGTTGTCTTAAGTAGGAGTTTTTAGATCACCATTACTAGAAGCAACAACAAATATACATGAAAATATCTGCAGTAGTTTATCACATCTTTATGGCTTTGAACTTCCATAAGCTGAGGCATCCTTCTCTAATCACTTAGGCAAACTCCAATTCACCCTTTAAAACAACCCAAGAATTGCTTCATTTAAGAACATGTTCAGGGATGACTCTTCCCCACTGTTCTTACCAACATTCCCACACACTCTTTGCTACCCAAAGCTTGTTTATGAACTTTCGTTAGGTATATCAGCGTGACCAGAATTTTGCTCTATTGTATTTTTGTCCTTTAGAGCTTTAATTAAATATGAATTCCATAGAAAGTCTGTCCCTTTTCTTTCAAACCTGGGTTAGTTATTTCTTCTCATTCTTTGTCAGAAGTTACTTTATTAGAGAAACTTATAGCTCTATTGTGACTTTGGAGCCTTTACAGTTTTTCGACTGGAAAAATCACCCATCCCTGAGATTTTTACGCAGCTTCCTAGCTGATATTATTCAGAAATCTGTTCAAAACAGACTTTTTCAGGGAGGCCCTTTTGGACCACTCAGTTTAAAAACCTCTTCTCAATCACTGCTCTTTTAAAAATGTGCTTATTTAGTTCAAATATGCATCTCTATTAAAGAAAAATCAGTACGTTTTTTTTTTTAAAGTTGGCTTACCTATTATCTATCTCTCCCATTAAAATGATTCCTCTGGGCTGGGGTTTTGTTGTGCTCATCTTAGGCCAGGCACTCAATAAATTGTCTCTGAATGATTGAATTGTTTGACTCCCTTGCTAGATTCTCAACTTCATGAGGCCAAGGATTGTTCTATTCAGTCCTTCTTTATCCTCAATGTCTGTTATATTGCAGTCACTTACATGACTAATGGGAAAAATCACAGAAAGAAAGAGTTAAAACTACATAAAAACCCCGTAGGTTCAATAACACAAAGCTTTCTAAAATTATTTAGCCCAGGAATTGAATACTGGCTGCACTTTTGATTTTTTTTAAATGGTATTGAATTTAATTTAAATGGAAATACTGGAATGGTAGAATAATAAAAAAATTATAAAAGCAACTTGCTCCTTAAAGTAAGAATTATATAGGACATCTCTTCTAGAAGCAAAATTTTCAAATGACAAACATCTGAAAGCATAGAAGGAGAAGTAAGAGTGTGAATTGTATTTCAATGCTCTTTTCTTTATATTCAACAAACAGCTTCATTCACACACCTTTCCAATTTTTTCAACTCTTTTGACAAAGCCTTCAGAGGAGTTACTGCTGATGACAACCATCACAGCCTAACAGGAGAAATTTTATAAAGAAAAATAATAGCATGTTTTTCCCAAATTGTTAAGGATATGGTGAAGCTCTGTCGGATTCAAAGGAGGAATGTGCAATTCCATGCTATATATAATAATAACTTGTTTTAATAGTGGCTTTGCAATTTTTCAGATATATCCATTTACTGAAACCACTATCAAATAAACAAAAACAAACAAATGAACAGGGGTTCGAGACAGAAATTATCTAATCTAAAAATAGCACATGTTCACAGAATACACAACACATATCCCAAGTACTACTATAGGTTTCAAGTAATAGTCAAAACAATAGTAAACATGATTCAGACCCTACCAGTCAAATCATAAATGGGACCTTAACTGTAAATCCTTATCTTTAGATCAAAGCGGGTAATTGGGGGCTGAAGATACATTATAGAACTAATATGTTATAGAACTCCTCTGAAATGAGTCATTTATTCCATCACTTTTCCTGCACAGCTGCTGACCCATGTTTTGGTTCCTGGAAATAGCTGCTACCCTGTCATACTTCTTAAAAGCACATATATTGATAACTCTACTCATTCCTCCATTCCTCTGTGACTGTCACTGTGTTAAAATGTGGAGTCAGCTGACTCACTTGTGATGGTAATAAAGTAGATGAGTTTGCAAAGTATTTTGTTATTTCTAAAAATGCAAAAACCAAATTACATTGAAATCATAAGGGGTGTTTCAGGGAGAGCTGTAGGATGTGGTTTCTTGTGTAATCCACAGAGATTAGCTCCAACACATATTTAAACTCTCCTCTAGGAGCAACCTTAGTGGTAAAGCAAGAAGATAAACAGATGTATACACACCCTGGCACAAAATTATCACTTATGTTTGGCTTCCTAGTCTCCTCGTGTTACTTATTTATCTTAACTTCTCTCTGAAATCAGGGAACACAGAATCTCAATCAGTAGACATTTTTCTACTGAATTACCCAATAGTCCGATCATACCCCTAATACTTTTTAAAATTATTTCACTCATAATCCCAAATCTGCTTTGCTTCCTCATCTTAGTACACTGTAATTTGATTTCAAAATGAGGACAGTTGTCAGTAATGCCACATTCATTCATCTATTTTACAATTCCATGTGCTTATAACTATGAAGATATGTTAATAACATCCATTCTAATAAGCCACCCTAAATTTATTATCATGAAACAAGACCTCAAGAAAGAGAATTCAAAATCATCCATGTATTTGCAACTTATTGCAATAAAGCCTTTATCAATAGACTTCCCTGTGCACATGGTGGTCAAATTGCTGGTGAAAACCAGCCAGATCTATTACAAGCTTTCTCATGGCTTCTAGGTAACCCAAGTGAGCCTTTATTGATACTGGGAAGGGATAAAGCAGGGAAGGGATAAACAGTGCTATAAGATTTGGCTAGACAAAAGTAATGACTCTCATTACAAAGTGAGTATTTTTTTTTCAAGCTTTAGTTCAGTTTATTTTTCTTGTATAAAACTATGTAGTAGCCACAGCTGGAGCCTGGGTCCTCTGAACAGAGACTCTGGTGTGGGTCTTCACAAGATGGTCCGTGAACTCCTGATAGGGAGACTTGGTGAACACAGTCTCCTTCCAGAGATCAGGGGTGAGATAGCTGTAGGTCTTGGAGATGGCATCGAAAGTAGCCTTGGCAAAGTTCCCTAGGGTGGCAGTGCAGCCCCTGGCCGAGGTGTAGCAGTCGTCAATACCAGCCATCATCAGCAGTTTCTTGGGCACAGGGGCCGAGACAATGCCAGTGCCTCTGGGGGCGGGGATGAGACGCACCAGCACAGAGCCACAGCGGCCAGTCACCTTGCACGGGACAGTGTGGGGCTTGCCGATCTTGTTCCCCCAGTAGCCTCGCCGCACAGGGACAATGGAAAGCTTCGCCAGAATGATGGCTCCGCGGATGGCAGTGGCTACCTCCTTGGAACACTTGACATCCAAACCGACGTGTCCATTGTAATCTCCGATGGCGACAAATGCCTTGAACCTGGTCCGCTGGCCCGCGCGCGTCTGCTTCTGCACAGGCATGATCTTCAAAACCTCGTCCTTGAGGGAGGCTCCCAGGAAGAAGTCGATGATCTCAGACTCCTTGATGGGCAGGGAGAAGAGATAGATCTCCTCCAGGGACTTGATCTTCATGTCTTTGACCAGGCGGCCCAGCTTGGTGACGGGGATCCACTCCTTGTCCGCGGCCTTGCCCCCGCGAGCTCCGCGGCCTCGGCCCCGGCCCCGACCACGGCCCCGGCCCGCCCCGGCCCCGGATGCCGCTGCCGAAGCCACCGCGGAAACCGCCGCGGCCTCCCATTCCAGGGCCCCCGGGCCCTCCGGGCCCTCCCGCAGCACCGGCGTCATCCGCCATTTGGTGTTCTCTCGGAGAGGAAACAAAGTGAGTATTTTAAAGCAAAAGAGCCTGTTGGGAATATTGTTTTATAAAATAGTGGTTTTTTTTTATTAACTTTTTAAAATTCAATTAGGTAACATATAGTGTACCAATAGTTTCAAATGTAGATTTCAGTTATTCATCCATAGCATATAATAGCTAATGCTCAGTACTTACTGTTATAGCTTCTTGAAAGCAGAATTTTAACCCACTGAGCCACCCAGGCGCCCTTGAAAGCAGAATTTTAGATCACATTTTCTTTTTTTTTTTTTTTTTTTTTTTTTTTTTTTTAAAGATTTTATTTATTTATTTGACAGAGAGAAATCACAAGTAGATGGAGAGGCAGGCAGAGAGAGAGAGAGGGAAGCAGGCTCCCTGCTGAGCAGAGAGCCCGATGCAGGACTCGATCCCAGGACCCTGAGATCATGACCTGAGCCGAAGGCAGCGGCTTAACCCACTGAGCCACCCAGGTGCCCCTAGATCACATTTTCTGATTACTTCCATGTCGTACAACACTTTCCTGCTAGCAACCTTCAAAACATACTGTTTGTTAGAGGAATTTCTTTAATAATAAATAAATAGGAATTCATTTAAATTTATAAATATATAAAATAAATAGGAATTTATTTAAATTTATTTAAATATTACACACTGTTTCATTGTTCATAAATAAGGTGATGATATTATAGCCATTAGTTGGTAGCACTGATATATCACTATCTTTTTACTTCTCAGTGCATTCTCTTTACACAAATAGATATATATTTTAAAAAATGTGAATCTGTGGCAAACTTGTAAAAAACCCTATACAGTAAAGTTTATCATTTTAAGTAATCTCAATTATCTTCCTCAATTGTGATAGTATATCCTTCTATCTAGGCCAGATATTGTATGAGGGATTTGAAGAGACATACTTTTCTAAATTTCACTTTTCTCATCTGCAAAATGCTTATCATGATCCTACAAAAAAATACACTTATAATTTTTTGATGAAAATTTATTTATTTATTTTAAGATTTTATTTCTTTATCAGAGAGAGTGGGCGAGAGAGCAAGCACAGGCAGACAGAATGGCAGGCAGAGGTAGAGGGAGAAGCAGGCTCCGGCCGAGCAAGGAGCCAGATGCGGGACTCGATCCCAGGATGCTGGGATCATGACCTGAGCCAAAGGCAGCTGCTTAACCAACTGAGCCACCCAGGCGTCCCTTTTGATGAAAATTTAATCTGTATAAACAATATATTTGCTGTAATGCGTGGTTTATGGAAAACATCTTTTTTAATTATAAGCAGTATTAGAAATTAAGTAAATGTGTCTATAATATTTAAAGTTTTAACACATAATTCCACTGCTTTGCCTTATTTTCTCAAATCCCTTTACCACTTTCACTGACAGAGTCAAATGTACTTTTTCTACTAGTAGCCAGCTCTTTGTCTTTTGTCAGAAAGATGCCCTTGTGAATTATTTATAATAGAGATATTAGCAATAATAATAATAATAATAATAATAATAATAAATAGCCATGAAAATGTTAAAAAAAAAAGTTTTCTTAACTAATTAGGGTTCTTAGACATCAATTAGAGGAACCACCTCGGGCAAGCAAATTAATCTGCAAGACATTCCCAGAATTAACAAGTCAGTCAGATACAGGGTTGTCTGTAGACTGAAAAGAACTAGGTTTGGAAAATAGGTAAGGACAGTGAAAAAAGTGATCAAATTTTTGGGCAAAATAAACTCTTAGGTGTCCTTTCAATGGAGTCCTGTTCATTATGTAGCAGAAACTCTGGAGATTATCTCAATCCATTGGAGTCACCCCGTTTATTAGCTTGCTATTGACAAAGTTATTTACAAACTGTAGAGCAAGAGGTTATAATGGAGAAAACTGATGGTAATGCACAGGATTCTTGTTAACAATAATGCAAGTTAGTGATTTTTCATTAGAAAACATAAATTCTATAACCCAAATTATGGGCCCAGAGCACTTCTGCTGCACAACTCTGCTTATATCCCAAATAACCATGTGAACTAGTTTTAATATCTGCTTCTCTTATTAATTTTTGAATAAAAATTCTTGACACAAGTATTTTATAATTGTGTGATAATCATGAATTTAATTTTTGGAGAACAAAACACACTTTAGCATAACTAGGTTTGTTCACAGAACCAGCCTTGGTAACACACTTCTATATGTTAGAAATGATGTAATAAATGTAGAATATTGGGCACTTGTTTGGTATTCTTTGCCATGTTTTGCACTATCTAAAAAGAGATCAGTGAACTTGGACTGGAGTTAGTAGACATGGAAGAAAATAAAATATTACAGAGAAGAATACTCTGTGGTCCACAACCTAAACGGCCTGGGATTCCCATCATTTGGATCCCTGTAGCTTTACAAAAGTCAATTAAATTTTTGTATCTCTGATTAAAGTTGTTTCCCCAGTACTTTTTCAAACATCTCTTGTAAAGTATTGTTTCCCAGAAAAAAAGGGATTTTGCACATGTATCTGCCTTTGTCTCTGGTCATGATCTCAGTCAGTATCCTGGGATCGAGCCCCATATCGGGCTTCCTGCTCATTAGGGAGTATACTTCTCAGTCTCTCTCTGCAGCTACATCCCCCTGCCCCACTCATGCTCTCTCTCTCTCAAATAAATAAATACAATCTTTAATTTTTTAATTAAAAATAAGATAAATAAATTAAAATAAAAAGTCTGGGCTTACTGCCCCATTTAGCTCCTTTTGTTTTTTTGAGTTGTATTTAAAGCAGCATGAGAGAACATGAGGCTCTCAAACTTAAAAAAAAAAGGAAAAAATTGAGTTTTGTTAGGATTTAAGATCTTGTCTGCTAGACAAAAACGTTGGCTTTGTTAACATGTGAAAATTATCAAAAGGGAATAAGATAGAATTCTAATAATTTTTGTAGAAATTAAAAATTTTCTCCAACCCAATTACATACAGACCCATTAAGTAAATTCATTCCAATGTCCCAAACCAACCTTTTCTAATAGTAATGCATCTGTGTAAACAGGGTCAACCCAAGGAATAAATAAATATTATTATTTTTTTCCTGTCTCTTCCACAGTCTCATCTGGGTATATTGGTAGCAAGCCAATTATCTATCTTATAAGACATGATATCATAAGGAAGGGTATTCTGTCCATTTGGAACAACTGAAAATCATTGTAATTTTATCTTGGTGCAGTAACTTGAGATGGCAAAGTGTGGTTTATGAATATATTTTATTTTTTTTTTACTGGGAAGAAGAGATTATAGAGATATTGGTTATCCAAGAGAGACTGACAGGTGTTGATAGTTGCCAGGTCAATATCCATCTACTTTTTCCTTTAGTATCAGAAAGCACTGAGGGATTGACAACAAGGAAACTTAAAACAACATCAAATATTTTATTGTCTCTTTTCTAGTTACATTGTAACCATATGACAAAGTATCAGTCGTACAAGATATCATTCTCTTTTACCTCTATCTTTCTGCCAGAAATGTGGGCTTAATAGTGAGAACTCCAACAGCAATTTTTGCAACTGTGAATAAAAAGCCATGAAAACCTCTAAGATAGTTCACTTGACTTTCTTAAGACTCTGAACCAACACCAGAAAACACTCTCTGTAGTCTTCTTGTTAAATGAAAAATATGGTTAAACCACTTTTGACAGTCTACTACCTACAGCAAACTGTAAATCTTAATTGAAATATGTCCTCTCAGCTGTGCTTAAGCAACTGAGTCCTGAGCTTTTCAGGTTTTCAGTCTGAAAGAGTACACCTCGGGTGCTCTGAAAGGGAAGAGAAACGACACCCTGTTCTCCATATAAATTAAAGAAGAGAAATCTGTGCATTTAAGTGGGCCATATAAAATTTATCAAGCAGTTATCTCCTAACTCCTTCCTATCCAAATTACCTGATATGCTCTCCCTACTCCTTTATTCCACGTTACTGCCTTTTCACAACATGTCTTCTGTTATTTCCTTCTTGCAAGCTAGTTTTGATTTCTGCATCTAAAAAAATCAACAATCATTGTGTATTTCAATTCCCATTTTCCTCAAATGCATTGATTCTTCTTATCTATTACTCTTTTCTCATACTCAGTGTCTTTGTCTTTATGGGGTTTGTACTTTGCTTTTCCCCATCCTTTACTGCCATTATATAATCAATCTAATAACTTCTTAGAGAAAGTTAAAAATTCCCGCATAGCCACACGTGAACACAAAGTCACTGATTTTTAGCAAACCTATAAGATAGTCAGACATCCATTCAATTTCTTTTTTTTTAAGATTTTATTTATTTATTTGACAGAGAGAGATGACAAGCAGGCAGAGAGGCAGGCAGAGAGAGAGGAGGAAGCAGTCTCCCTGCTGAGCAGAGAGCCTGATTTGGGGCTCGGTCCCAGGACCCTGGGATCATGACCTGAGCCGAAGGCAGTGGCTTAACCCACTGAGCCACCCAGGCGTCCCTCCATTCAATTTCTTAACTGAGTCCCAAATGCATCCTGACTTCTAACCTAAACCTAAGCTCTACTTCTTACACGTTGTTATATGACCAAATTCTTTCAGTTCAGTATTTTGTAACATTTAAATATTAATCAGTTGATGCTTTGTTTGTGTATTTCTATGAAAATAATTTGAATACTGTAGATTTATTGTTATATTTATAGGTTTATAATCAAAGTTTCATCAGTTGAAGTTTTTGGAAATTTCAGATATAATGATTAACCTAAAATGATACTGCCTCAAATCCCTCTGATATCAAGGCCCAACACCTGATTATAGCCAAACCTGTGGTGGATAGTTCCATGGGAAATTGCAGTTACTTAACACTGATAGCATCTCATGTTCTCTCTCTCATTTTAGAATGTCTCCAACACAACCTGAAAGTGTAGGAGAGTTAATGTCCTCTGAGGACAGCTCTCAGTGAAGTGGAAATAAGAACCATAGGTAAAATTGTCAGTTTTCAGGTCTTCATGAGGACAACTTAAAGAAGTTTCTCAGGACCTTTCAGTAAAAGCAAGCCTTCATTTTCTATCCACAACAATTATATCAACAATGTACCTCTTTGACAAAGTTGCTTCTTCACTGTATCACTTTCCCATTCTTTTCTACCTTGGATAATCTCCCAGATAAACTAACAGTACTCAAATCCTTTGTCCTACTCTTTGCTCTCAGGATAAATGGAGCCAAAAGACTTAGATTAATATCAAGTTCTGAATGGGATCTTAGAGCTATTTCTGTCCAGATTTTCATAAACATAGGGACCTTTGAATTATCAGGCTATAAATAAGTTCTAAATGGAGGGGGCAAAAGCAAAAAGTAGAAATTTTTATGTTTGATTTTTAATCATGATTAATTGACTATTGATTATTATAAATACTAACATTATAAAAGTGTGGATCTTTGTAAAACAATGTCATATTGTAAGAAAGAAGTTGCATAGTCCTTTTGAGAATATTAAACCAAGTGTTCAGGTGCCATCTAATTTCTTGTTTAATCCAGAACTTTGGTGTGCATCATCTTGAGGAATAGGATTTTGAAGTCCAGACAGACTAAGAGAAAACTGATCCAAATGTGTGTGTTTATATTTCTGCTTTTGTTGTAAAAATCAAAGTGTGATTGCTGGTTTAAAATGGTAAAACTAATAATGTTCATGGACTCAATTATAAATTTTCTAATTGTATGGGAAGAATCCAATAAACATAGAATTAATTGATTTGCAAATCCTCAAAGAGCTACAGGATCAGGTAGTGGTATGTTCTGATTCAACAGCATCATAATGCAGCATTTTATATGTGTGGCTAATGGATATTTTCATGAATGTTTGCTAGCTAGTCAGCCAATACAGAGAAATATTAGGTAGCGTAATTACTCACAGTTGTGTTTAATGAAATGAGAGAAAATTATCAAATGACACTAATAATAATAATCCTATAGCAGGCTAAATATTCAATGATAATTACAAGTATTAATCTAGCTTTCTTCCCTGATTATGACTCTGCTCTCCTTTATCATAATGGGAGTAGCAGATTGTCTGCAGTGAATTGTGAAAACGCAGCAGTGACTTTGGCAGTGAAGGCCTCCCATCAATTTTGATAGGTTAAAATGATTCTGGTTGGTCTTGAGCAAATGTGTCAATTTTTTTTTTCTGTGTGTGTCATAAAAGAAAGAAGCAATAGTAAATTCTTGCTGTTATTCCATGGAGCCAATAAAATCATACTGCCAACAAGAGGCTGTTGACACCATAGGTGTAGTTAACTGTCTTGAAATACTACGCCTGGAAATAAAATCCTAATATTTCACATAACCTCTTTTTTTAAAAGAAACAAAACAAAACAACTATACTGCTTACATTTAGGGCCCTGCTGTTGTGTAACTATTTTTGAACATGTCTTCTGTAAGTGTATATATATATATATATACATATTTTTCTGTGCAATAAATTCATTTAGAGATAAATTTGGATTGCAAATTATTTTGGGGGAGGCGTGGTATTTGTGGCTAGTCTTACAAGTAAAAAGGACTAAAAGAAAGAAGAAAAACATTTTTTATTACAGCATATTTACATCTGTCCAAAGTACTTATCTACTATAATACTGACTAATGTATAATACTGTACACAAAGAAAGAAGCTAAATGAGTTATAATTCAGTCAGTGTATAGCTGGCCATTTTAAAACTTACCACTGAATCTTTCTGGTATGCAATGTGATATCTGGCAATCTGGTCCAGTTCATTACATCAGGTCATTTGTATGTTCTTATTACCATTTTGATAGCATAGCACATTTTATAACCCAGACATTTTACAATGGAACTATGATGCATGTATTTTCAAAAGTATAGACATACATGAAGCTATGAGGTCAAAAAAGATGAATGTCCGTAGTACCATATAGACTCAACAAATAAAAGTGTCCAAGGGTCTGAGTGTGACTTATGAATATTGTATAAGATTAGGCCAACATGTGGTTTTGATATAAATAATCTGTTCTTAAATTAGAATTACAATCGTTGAGTACAGTGTTGAAAATGGCAGATAGATTTTAGCTATCTTTGCTCACTAGGGAAAATGGAAAAATGTTTAGTTTGGTCAGATTTTCACTTAACTTCTGAAAAATCTTACGTTTGAGAGAACCCTTCTGAAATAAGAATCCTTAAAGACATAACCCCTTTGGCACAAGTTTTCAAGAAACTTGTTTGATGTTGTAGACAATTCTATGGCACACGTACTGTTCTAGATGTTTCATGCCAATAATATGTAAGCCATACCAAGGCTACATATACATATAGAGATGTTCCTCAGCTTACAAGGGGGCTATGTACAGAGAAACACATAAAAAATTGAAAATGCATTTAATACCCCTAAACAATCAAATATCATAGCTTACCTTAAGCTTATTTAAACATACTCAGAACACTTACATTTGCCTGCATTTGGGCAAAATCATCTTAAGCAAAGCCTATTTTATAACAAAGTATCAAATATCACATGCAATTTATTAAATATTACATTAAAAAAAGAAGAATATATATATTCTATATATATATTCTATATATAGAATGCTTGTAAGAATATCAGGTGTTCACCCCTGTAATCTTCTAGCTGACTGGGAGCTGTGGCTCACTGCCGCTGCCCAGCATCACAAGATGGCACCATATAGAACAAGAGTTTCAGGTGGTAGGTGTTGTAAATTTTACCCAAACTGACATTGGTCAAACTCGTTTTTGTCATCATATATATCAAGTAGTTTTCTCGGGTTTATTTTTAGAATATCCTTGTATAATGAATATTTACACTGATATCTAGTATAAAAATCTTGCAATTTAACAGTAGAAACATTAAGATATTGAAAATCAATCTATTTCTTTAATTCATTGAAGACATTTTTGGCTTGTTTCCAGTACTTTCTTACTGGTTAAAAAGTGAATTTGAAGTAGTCTGGATTTCATTATTATATGGCACTTTCCCTTTGATGAATACAAAGACGATATTCTATATTAGCTATCTGAGAAGAATTTATTTTTTTAATTTTATTTATTTGTAAGAGAGAGAGTGAGAGAGAGCACAAGCAGGGGGAGCAGCAGGATGAGGGAGAAGCAAACTCCCGGCTAAGCAGGAAATCTGTTGCAGAACTGAGTCCCAGGACCCTAAGATCATGACCCGAGCTAAAGGCTCAGGCGTTTAACTGACTGAGCCACCCAGGTGTCCCAATCTGAGAAGAGTTCTGTATGCTATTCCTATTAATATGCAGTTTAAAGTCTAGGTAATTAACTTAATATTTTAGTGGCTATTGTATAGATAGCACTATGTTCCAGGCAGAGAGTAAGAAAGAAATATTAAATCAACCATATTCTATGCATTCTAAATGAAAATAATTAATCAATCATAATAAATCCTTCTATTTATGGAATATCAACTTATAAGCTTTCCTCCATATGAACAATGCCAAATACCAGAATAAAGGGTCATCTAATACAAATAAAGGATAGAATTAAAGAATTCTGGTAAGCCATTTAATTTTGAAAAATGGTGTTCTATTGTTGCTGAGTTGTGGTTTTCAGTTACATAATATCTGATAAGTGTAGAAGTAACATGAGTGTTACGTGAGATGAGAAATGGTATATAATTAAGATATTTTTAAAAGTACAGATAAATACAAATTTGTAAACATAGCATTATGGAGGAGTAAAAATAAATGATAGCTACACACTCTAAAGTGAATAAAACTTGGAAAGCTAATAGAGAAGTAAAACAAGGACAGTGCAAAAAGTATGGTACATTTTTATGAAGTTCAAACAAATTCTGTGAAACCATAGATGGACTTAAAGATACTATTATGTATCAAATATTGTAAAAATTAAGCAAGGAAATAGCAAACATAAAACAACCAAAGCATACAAACTTGGGTAGATACAAGAGGTGTGATCATGTTCTACTTCATAAAGAGATGAGTTAATAGATAAATACAAGTAACTAGACTTTTTAGAAGTTCATAAAACGTTGCCTGTTATTTCTTAGTAATATAAAATATATGGTTTTCTAACAAAAACGTTTATCTTAAAAATATTTAAAAATAAATTTCAGGCTACTCCTAAGGTTATATTTACTTTTCCACTGTGGGAAAAGCTGGTTGTTGTAGTTGTAGTTGTTTGTTTGTTTTAGTCTCCTCCTAGTTTTTATTATTATAATGTGGAATGAGGAATGTTAGATTGAAAAGTGAATTATTTTATAGACAAAAATCATTACTTGATTCACCTCCTGGTACAGCAGATGGAACTCCTGAAAATATGCCCTTTTGCCTTATGGAAGAGTAACAGTTATGCTTACTTCTGAAACATACTTGGTGGTGGCCCTAAATAGTGACACCATAGTAAACATTTTGAATATTTGCAATTAATTTTTATAGTCATAGGGCTCCAAAAGGCACTGCAGGTATCTTAGCAGGTATTTCAATAAGGCTAAAAGTTGCCTGACTGTTTAAAAATATTAGCAAGGCACAAAACATGGCAGAAGTATTGTCCTCAGATATTATTTTTTTCCATATGCTCCTGATTTCACACATGACAAGTTATTTTTTCAAATATTTATTATAAAAGTTTTTATTTATTTATTTGACAGAGATCACAATTAGGCAGAGTCAGGCAGAGAGAGAGAGGAGGAAGCAGGCTCCCTGCTGAGCTGAGAGCCCGATGTGGGCCTCGATCCAAGGATCCTAGGATCATGACCTGAGCCGAAGGCAGATGCTTTTACCTACTGAGCCACCCAGGCTCCCCCATGACAAGTTATTTTGATAGATGTATATACAGTGTATTTTCCAGTTATAAGAAAAATGGTTCTGCTATTTTTAACCTTTTTTTAAAATTAAATAATTTTTTTCATTGAAATTTTATTTTTTAATGTTTTACTTCTCTTTTCTTTTTTTTTAAAGATTTTATATATTTATTTGAGAGACAGAGATCACAAGTAGGCAGAGAGGCAGGCAGAGAGAGAGGGGGGGGGAAGCAGGCTCCCTGCGGAGCAGAGAGCCAGATGCGGGGCTCAATCCAAGGACCCTGAGATCATGACCCGAGCTGAAGGCAGCAGCCCAACCCACTGCACCACCCAGGCGCCCCAATGTTTTACTTTTCAATATACTACTTAGAATATAAAACCTATTCCATTTTGTAAGATGTTTACCATTTAAAAGCTGGTAATTTTCTCATTGTGTCTTCCCCTCACATTGCTTTATTTTGAATAAAAAATTTCACAATAAACATAACTGATGCTTTCCTTCTGATGGTCCCTCTGTTGGTCATATTGTATATGAGCCATGACAATTAGTTTTACAAAATTTATTGATGTTTGTTGATATGTTTTATCATAACTAATTTTCCCTCCCTTATCTAGATTCCCCAGCTTTCAGACAGGTGGACACTTCAATAAACCATACCCAAGGGATGTATCAAGTACTTCTTAGACATTCTCTCAGATCCTTGAGGTGTCATTTTGCCTAGGGATTTGCAATAGGTTCTGCCAGAGGCACCACTGTGACAACTGATGTCCATGGTCTATCTCCTGCTAAGCTCAAGAGGTCACTGGTTTCCAAGTTTATCTATACAATTAATGCATACCAGCAAGTTCTTTTTTTTTAATATTAACAAACTTATTTTAAAGTTTATATGGAGAGGCAAAGACTCACAATAGTCAACATAGTGTTGAAGGAGAACAAAGACTGAGGACTGACTTCAAAGTTTACCATAACGATTGGGCGCCTGGGTGGCTCAGTGGGTTAAGCCTCTGCCTTCCGGCTCAGGTCATGATCCCAGGGGCCAGGGATCGAGTCCCGCATTGGGTTCTCTGCTCAGCAGGGAGCCTGCTTCTCCTCATCTCTCTCTCTGGCTGTCTCTCTGCCCATTTGTGATCTCTCTCTCTGTCAAATAAATAAATAAAATCTTAAAAAAAAGTTTACCATAACGATAATTGTAAGCATGATATTGTAATACCACAGAAAGACTAGATTAAAGCAACAGAATATATATTATCAATTATATTTTATATATAATAGAAAAGCAAAAGCAATACAAGAGAGCAAAATACAATCTTTTAAACAAATGGTTCTGTAGCAATGGTGAAGCTAAATCTAAAAATATAAAATAAAATAAATCCAGGCAGATATCCTACACTCTTCACAAAAATGAACTCAGATTGGATTATAAACCTAAACATGAAACATGTAGAAGGTAATATAGAAGAAAATTTAAATGACCTTGGTTTTCGCAATAACTTTAGCTAAAAAACACAAGCACTGAATTTAAAAATGTCTACTCTGTGAAACACAATGCCAAGAGAATGAAAAGGCAAAGCACAGACTATGAAAAAAAATTTGCAAAATACACATCTGGCAAAGGACTGTTAATCAAAAATACACAAAGACCCCTTAAAACTCAACAATGGGGGAAAAACCGGATTAAAAATGAGCCAAAGACCTTAGCAGATACCTCACAAAAGAAAATATTACAGATGGCAAATAAGCATATAAAAAGATGCTTCACATCAAAGGTCATCAGGAAAATGCAAATTAAAACAAAAAAGAGACACCAGTACATACCCAGAATCCAGAGCACTGACAACAGAACATGAAATGTTGGTGAGGATGTGGAGCAACAGGAATGTTCTTCCATGTGTATTGAGAATAAAGAATGGAAAACAACTTGGCAGTTTCTTACAAAACTAAACATATTCTTGCCAGATGATTCAGCAGTAGCAGCTCTTGGTATTTATCCAAAGAAGATGAAATCTATACCCACAAAGATGTCTATAGTAGTTTTATTCATAACTGACAAAAGCTTGGAAGCAACCAAGATATCCTTCCATAAGTGAAAGGTCAAAGAAAGTGTAGTACATGCAAACAATGGAATATTATTTAATGCTAGAGAAATGAATTACCAAGCTATGAAAAGATATGGATATAAATATTTAATAAATATTTGATTTTAGGCTTCTACCAGTCTATCAATAGTATTAGTATATTTTAACAGTGAATGCTCAGCATTCATGAATTTACCTAATAAAACATTTTGGGTTCAATATTTTAAATACTTCAACCTCTATGATTATATTCCTAATAATTTTGAATTGGGGTAAATAAACCTTAATTTTTTGTAACTTGTTTCTTATTGCAAGAGAGCTCAATGAAATTTTAGAAAATAAAAATTTACAAAAAAAAAGTTTAGTTTACTATTGCCAAATAATTTAAAACTTTATCTTATATTCAAATACATATATTTTTCTAAATTGATTTATATGCTACTAAAACCAAAAACTTTTAGTTATACTAGATTTCATATCCTGCAATCAATGCCAGAAATCCATCTGGCAATGATTTGTCTTAAATAGAGTTAAGATGGGTGTTATTACAATGCAAGATGGAAACAAAGATAGTATAACAATTGGTGTTACATAACTTTTCCGTTTTGATCAAGTTACTAATCTACAAAAGGCTTTTATCAGTGACAGACTTGGGACTTTAACAAAACTTTTAAACTAGCATGTGCGACTCATTCCTAGAAAACAACACAATCAATAACACTTTATTTAGATTAAATCATGACTATTTCTCCATTTGAATAAAAAAGGTAGCAACCCCAATAAGTTTATTGAACATGAAAAGTTGAAATGCTATAATGCTCCTAAGGAATTAAATGATCCAGTCAAGAATTACAAAAAAAGGATATAAATTACCAAAGTGTTTGTATAATTGTAATGTACAACTGCCCATTATCGTTCCATAGTGTAGGCTTGTACAAGAACTCTATAAAAGAACTCCACTTCTAAACTGTGGAAAATATGTTCCCTTTCCCCCTATATACAACTATTAAGCCATTCATTTAGCTTTTAAAATATCCACTTAATACAGGCTTTTTACACATTTGAACAGGCAGCAGGGCTCTATTCTTATCGCTTACATCTGAAGGATAGACTTCTAGCGTAAGAGGTAAAGCCCATAAAGGAGCCCAATAATAACAACAAAATACAGTTTAGTGAGCCCTTACAATCTGCCAGCTACCTTTCTGAGAATACTTCAATTAATAAAACATATAAAATACCTGACCACAAAGAGCTTACATTCTTTTGAAATATAATAGTGAAATAAACCAATAATAGAGGGGCACCTGGGTGGCTCAGTCCATTGAGTGACTGCCTTTGGCTTGGGTCATGATCTCAGGGTCCTGGGATGTAACTCCCCAGCAGGCTTTCTAGGCAGTGGGGTGTTTTCTTCTTCCTCTGCGCACCCTCCCAATTCTCTCTCTCTCTGTCTCAAATAAGAAAATAAACCAGTAATAGAATAATGATTGATGGTTGATGGTGATAAGTGATACAAAGAAATACAAGAAAGGTAAAAGCCATTGGAGAATGCTGGGATGAAAGTTAATTTTATTTTGTGTTGGGTGGTTATATCTCATTTATGAGATGTTATTTGCACAAAGACCCAGGAAGTGAAGGAGAGTGTTATACAAATATTAAAGGAAAAGATTGCTCTAGGCAGAGCAAGTAAGTATATAGACTTTGTGTGAACAGCTTGTCTGTTACTTTTGAGGAAAAGCAAGGAGGCCAATGAGGAGTTCATAGTGGTGGAGAGAGGAAGAACGTATTGATGTATGACCTTCTAGTACATTAAAACGCCTTCAGTTTTTATTTAATATGAAAGGGGAAGATACCAAAAGACCCTCAACAGCAGAATAAAATCATCTGACTTGATTTTTAGGTTAAATTGCTGTACCAAAATAAATTTGCAGGGTCGGGCGCCTGGGTGGCTCAGTGGGTTAAGCCGCTGCCTTCGGCTCAGGTCATGATCTCGGGGTCCTGGGATCGAGTCCCGCATCGGGCTCTCTGCTCAGCAGGGAGCCTGCTTCCCTCTCTCTCTCTCTCTGCCTGCCTCTCCGACTACTTGTGATTTCTCTCTGTCAAATAAATAAATAAATAAATCTTTAAAAAAAAAATAAAATAAATTTGCAGGGAGAAAGGAGTGCAGTTTGTGCGGAAGTGGGGTTATCAATCAAGTCAATAATTCAGGAACATATGATGGTGTTTTTAGCATGCTGGGTGGTAATAGAAGTGGTGAGGTATGGTTTTCATTGTGTATATATTTTGATGGTGAATATTCTGGTGAACAGGATGGGGTATGTGCAGGACAGACATCAACATTTATTTTACCTGCACAAACAGAAGGGTGGAGTCTTCATTCCCTGATATGGAGAGAACTCTGAGTTCAAATGTTCTTTCTCATTAAATGGCATAGTGATGATGAGGATTTAGTCAGACAGTGAAAGAGAGCAGTAAGCATAGTGTTAAGCGGTAAGACATTATAATACATTGGAACATCAAAAAACGTTGTGTTGGATCATCTGTTTATGTGAGTAAATAAATAAATAAAGCTTCCTGGGGTTCTGATAGAGGTAAAGAAGACTGCTATATGATCCAAAGGGGCACGTGCACCAAATGTTTATAGCAGTAATATCCACAATAGGCAAACTATGGAAAGAACATAGATGTCCATCAACAAATGAATTATATATATATATATATATATATATATATATATATATATATATACACACACAATGGAATACTACTCAGCCATCAAAAGAAATGAAATCTTGCCATTTGCGTTGACATGGATGGAACTGGAGGGTATTATGCTTAGCAAAATAAGTCAACCAGAGAAAGGCACTATCATATGATCTCCCTGATATGAGGAAATGGAGGTGCAATGTGGGGGGTTTGGGGAACAGGAAAAGAGTAAATGAAACAAGATGGGATCGGGAGGGAGACAAACCATAAGAGACTCTTAATCTCACAAAACAAACTGAGAGTTGCCGGGGGGGGGGGGAGGTTAGGGAGAGGGTGGTGGGGTTATGAACATTGGGGAGGGTATGTGCTGTGGTGAGTGCTGTGAAGTGTGTAAACCTGGTGATTCACAGACCTGTACCCCTGGGGCTAATAATACATTATATGTTAATGAAGAAGAAGAAGAAGAAGAAGAAGAAGAAGAAGAAGAAGAAGAAGAAGAAGAAGAAGAAGAAGAAGAAGAAGAAAAAGACTACTATAAATCAAATGCTATGGTTTTCAGCATAGAGTGTGTAATCAGGCATATTTTATTAAAGTAACCAAGTAAAATGATGGTCGAAAACTGGAATAACAGAAAACATAAAAATCAGAAATTTTAAAAAGAGATATGGGACAGTGTAGAGAATATAGTCAATGATATTATAATAGTGTTATATGGTGACAGATGGTGGCTATATTTGTAGTGATCATAGAATAATGTATGGAGATATTGAAAACCTGAAACCAATGTAACACTGACTATCAACTACACTCAAATAAAAAAATAGTAAAAATAAAACATTTTAATTTAAAAAGATAAAAAGAGGGACAAGAATTTGAAAAGTGAATTTCAAAAAGAGTAAAGATGAGGCTAAGACATACTCTGAACCTTGAGGAAAACACCATTTTGAAAATTCTTCCCATTTTGAGAAAACTCAAATGAATCAAAACCATAAAAGAACCCATTTTAACTGAGAGATGTAATGAATGCTCAAGAAATAATTTTATGACAGGATAATTCTTCCCTATGAAACAGCATACAGAAACCCGGGGAAACACCTGGAAGCCAAATAAACTATACTGAAAATAAGAATTAGGAAAAAGATAAATGATGAAAGATAAGAAAATTAGACCTGCGACAGAGACCTAGTGAAGAGAATTTTTAGCTTGTGGTTTAATGTTTTTGAGGATAATCTAGAGTTCATAACTGCCTTGAGGCAGGCTGGTTGTAGGCAGTTTAGGCAGACCCCTAAGAGAGGCCTACTTTGGGCAAGTGGTGTTGGAGGAGGCCATTGGGCTGGACAAAGACAAATCCAACCATTTGACTAAAGTGTCTGTGAAGATGTTGAAGTCAGATGCAGCAGAGAAAGACCTGTCAAACCTAATCTCAGAAATGGAGATGATGAAGATGATTGGACAGCACAAGGACACCATCAACCTGCTGGGTCCTGCACACAGGATGGTCCTTCGTACACTATCATGGAATATGCCTCCAAAGACAACATACAGGAGTACCTGCAGGCCCAGAGGCCTCCTGACCTGGAGTACTGTTACAATATCAGCCACAATGCAGCAGAGCAACTCTCCTCCAAGCACCCGGTATACTTTGCCTACCAGGTAGCCTGAGGCATGGAGTACCTTGCCTCCAAGAAGTGCATACACCAAGACCTGGCCACCAGGGAAGTGCTGGTGACAAAGGACAACATGATGAAGATCTCAGACTTCAGCCTTGCCAGAGATATCACCACATCAGTTACTATAAAATGAGAACCAACAGTGGACTGCCTGTGAAGTGGATGGTCCCTAAGGCCATGTTTGACCAGATCTACATCCACCAGAGTGACTTCTGGTCTTTTGGGGGTGATCCTGTGCAAAATTTTCACTCTGGAAGCCTCCCATATCCTGGAGTGCCTGTGGAGGTGGTTTTCAAGCTGCTGAAGGAGTCATTTGATGGATAAGCCAATAAGTGCACCAGAGAGTTATACACAATAATGAGGGGTGGCTGGCATGTGGTACCTTCAAGCTGCTGGTAGAAGACCTGGATCATACTGTGGCCTTGACCTCCAACCAGGAGTACCCGGACCTGTCCTTGGCCCTGGAACAATACTGTCTATGCTTTCCCAACACCCAAAGCTTCACCTGCTCCTCAGAGAAGAATTCCACCTTCTCTCATGTGCCGTTGCCCAGGGAGGCCTATCTGCCCTGACACCCAGCCCAGCTTGCCAATGGTGGACTCAAATGACTAGTATCCCTATTACTCCTGTCCAGATTCCGTCATAAGCTGTAACCCTTACCCCCCACCCTCCCTGCAAGACTCACTGCCTTCTCCTTTGTCCCTTTCCTACTGGCAGGAGCCAGCTGCCTACCTGAGGCCTTCACCCCTTGAAGTTCACCTCTCTTCCCCTTCCTCTTCCTCCTCCTTACAACCTGCTCATGAAAGAAAGGAACAGAGAGGCAGGTACTTGCTCATGGCTACTTCCTTCCCTCCCATATGTTGGACCAAGACCCCTCCCTGTCATCTGGTACTGCCTAGACGTCGAGAGAGTTGGAGATGAGGCATGCCAGTGAAAGCTGTCGGAGCTTTCCTGGTTTGGTTTTGTCTGCTTAGCATAACATGTAAGACTGAGTTCTGGTGGCAGGGACCTAGTCCTTGGGGCTATAGCACTAGTGAGGGGAGGTCAACTGCTCTGGGCCTTGGCTAAGAGCAAGCCCTGCTCCAGAGATATGGTGCCAAGGGCTTATCAATTTTGATACTAATTTGCTTTGCTGACCAAATACCTGGTATCAAAAGATGGGAAGGCAAAGACTGGAAGCAGTGTTGTGACCATGGGGTCCAGCCCCAAACTATGAAGAAAACACAAAGTGTATAAATCTGAGTAAGTATATATTTACACACCTTTTTAAATAGGTTGTTATCAAAGATTTAATCAATGGGTAATATGCTCCTCGTGGCTGGGAAGCATCAGTTGCCATATATTAAAAACAAAGAAAAGAGGTGTCTGGGTGGCTTCCTCCAAGAAGTGTCCCTTCTTTTCAGGTCATGATCCCAGGGTCCTGGGATGAAGCCCCACATCAGGCTCTCTGCACAGTGGGAAACCTGCTTCTCCTTTTCCCTCTGCCCTGCTTATAGTTCCTCTTCCTGTCTCTCTGTCTGTCAAATAAATAAAATATTTAAAAAAAAAACAAGAAAGAAACAAAATGTTTTAAAAGGCCTTTTTTTTTTTAATTTTCTAGGGGTGCCTGGATGACTTAGTTGTTTAAGCAGATGTTTGCCTTTGGCTGAGGTCATGATTCCAGTGTACAGGGATCCAGCCCTGCATGGGACTACTTGCACCCCAAGGAGCTTGCTTCTTCCTCTCCCTTTGCACATGATTCCCCCTGTTTGTGTGCTTCTTCTCTCTCTCTCTCTCTCTCTTGCTGTCAATAAATAAAATAAAATCTTTTACTAAATAAATAAAAAAATAAATAAATTTCTAAACCTACTTTCAGTTTAGGTCCCTTAACAAAAATTGCTACTGCTTCATTAAAAAAAAAAAAAGGATAATTTAGAAAGATGCTTCCAGAGTTAAAAAGCTGTTTTGTTTCTTTGTCAGGATTCAATATAGAAGTGCTTTAAAAAGTAAAAGAAAAAATATGCTATATTAACTCTAATCACACTATAACTTTGGTGGTTATATCAAGATAATGAAAAGTGATTTTAAAGCAAATTTCATTATCAGACATAAAGATCAAGTCAAAATTACAGAAGAGTAAAAGGATGAATTCATCAGGGAGTATAATAATTCTTTTTTTTTTAAAGATTTTATTTATTTATTTGACAGAGAGAGATCACAAGTAGGCAGAGAGGCAGGCAGAGACAGAGAGAGGAGGAAGCAGGCTCCCTGCTGAGCAGAGAGCCCGATGCGGGACTCGATCCCAGGACCCTGAGATCATGACCTGAGCCTAAGGCAGCGGCCTAACCCACTGAGCCACCCAGGCGCCCCGGGAGTATAATAATTCTTGAATTTTAATACGTAACAACAGATTTGGGGATATATAGGGAAAAACTAAGAACAAAAATCATAACTTCTACCTTGGACGACAAATGGAAAATAATTTCAACACCCTTATTTTAAGATTACATAGACAAATGGTCATCATATTGGTAAGATATGTAAGACTTGAACAAAATGACAACTAACTAGATATGCTTGATATTACATTACAGTAACTGAACTAACTGAGGTCAGTCTTTGGTGAATCACAGAAACAGGTGGAGTTGTCAAACAAAGGAATCTTTGTTTACAACATACAAGGAGTTCACAGGGAATAAGTTCCAAAGCCTTGACTGTTTGAACAGGAGAGAGATTTTTATTTAGTATTTAAGATGAATACTCAGAAGGGAGAGTTTTATTATCCCGTGTATGGTTGGTCATAAGGTTGTGGATGCATGCACATCCACATATGTATTTGTGCAATATGTATTGCATGTTCACCTGAATGAAGCTTGTATTCCACCGAGGGCAGAAACTTCAACGTTAGAATAAAGCAGAGGTAACTGTTGGACAAGGGAAAGGGACTCTGCAGGCTTCAAGAGCAGATAGAAACTAGATGGGGTCTTGGGCTCATTTTCTGGGACAAGGAATGAAAGGCCTTGATTGCTTTTGAAATAGCACTAGGAGTTTTACCACTGATTTATTGTCTCAATAGCTTAGGCTATTTCCTGGTCTGGTGGTGACTGTTAGTTTTCCCATTGCCTTGTTCCCTCAAAATCCTTAGGAGTGAGGTTTTTGCATTTCTTTGTAAGAACCTCCCAGGAATTTTTGGAAGAAGTGTGCTGGGGCAAGTACACAGGTGGGGTATAGATCATTGAAAATAGCTGGGGACAAAAAATGACTTTTCTTATGTCAGGAAAACTATATCTCTTCTTTAATTTTCTAGGAACCTCTAACTCTTTCTGCTGATGTTACCAGCAGGCATCTGAGATATTACTGATTGTTCTCTTGAACCTAAGGAAAAGGAAATGTAGAAAGCAAAAGACAAAACTTTAAAATCTATCCTGCAACTCATCAATTCACTGCAGCCACCTCTCTGTCTTTCCCTTTCTCTTTTTCTCTCTTTCTCTTTCTCTCTCACTTTCTCTCTCACATACGCACAACACACGCAAATCGACTTAAAGCAATTTTTAATTTTCCCTATTCCATTTTAATATACTTGAGGCATGATCATTTTCTTAGTAAATACAAGGAAAAAAAATCTAGGATTCCATCATTCTGTGTGATTAAAGTATTGAGGAATTTACTTCCAATAGCACTTATAAAAACATATTTTATTTAAGGAATATTATATAATCAGGTGCCTGCATTTTTCTTATTCTCTAACTAGTGTTATTTGGCAATTAATATTTTGTCAATCAATATTCCCCTATACCTGAATGTGTGGGCAGTGAGAGATGAGTTAGAGGCAAGGATGGTGAACACTCCCAACAACGGCAGACTACATATATCTTAAGCCATGATTTTCTTTGCAAAGGTCAACATTGATAATGTTCTAGTCATACCTCCGTGTACCAGAAAAGAAGTAGCATATTTCTTGAAAGACACAGCTATCAAAGCTCCATTGAGAAACCATAAAGATGGAGAAGGGATTTGCAAATTAAATATCTGATAATGGACATCTACTCTGATTATTTAAAAATGAATAAAAATAAAAAACCTTACTAATAACCAAACAGAGTATCCAATTTTACATGTGAAGGAAATAATGGAAGAGACATGTCACCAAAAGTATATGGATGGCTTATAAGCACATGGCCAATTTCTCAACATTTAAACATTAAAGAAATACAAATTAAAATCATAATGAGACATGCTTACATATCTATTAGAATGGCTAAAATTATAAAGGCTAATTGTACTTGGTCTGAGCTAGATTGAGAAGCAACAAAAAATCTAAACTGTTGTTGGCATATATCATGATACAACCACTTTGGAAAATAGATTCAAAAATTTTTAAATGAAAAATATGTTGCAGTTACACAAATAGCCATTTTATTCTAGGCATTTAACCAAGAAAAACAAACCCTATGTTCATACAAGGACTTGTATGTGAATTTCATATCAGCTTTATTTTTAAGAATTGAAAACAGTGGAAATGTTCATCAATGTCCATCAATAGAGCAAAGACAATTGGAGATTCTCAAAGTAATGATGCTGAGAAAAGAAAATCCAGGCAATGAATACTATATACTGTGTGATTCCATGACTACAAAAAATCTAGAAAATACAAATTTATATATAGTCACAGTCATCAAATATATGGTGTGATTTTAGTGCCTTCTTCTGTGCTCCCATAGCTTCCTACACTTGTATCTCCGAGCATTTGTTACACCATGTGAAAATATGAACTCTTTCTCTTTATTCTGTCTTACTAGAATAAGAATCCTTGAAAGTTTATGGACAATTGAACTCTCAGTTATTAGCAGAAATTCTATCACACAGTAAGTTTCCAAATATAAAAGCCAGAGTTTTACAATGACTTCGAAGCTTTTACATGATCTAGCCACTCATTTAACCTCTGTGACCTCTTTCCCTGCTACTCTTCAGTCACTCACAGTGGCCTCCTTGCTATTCCTCAGATATGCCAGGCATGATCCAACCTTATGGCCTTCAAGATAGCCAATTCCTTTGTCTGGAGTGACCTTATTGCTGATAGTTCTGCGCAAATTCATCACCTTTCCATACATTTGTTCAATTGTCAGCTTCATTGTAAGTACCCTGATCTTTCTATTAAAAGATTTAACTCCCCATCCCCTGCCTAGCAACCTTGATTTTTCTCACCCTGATCGAATTTTTCTTTTTCCCCATTGTACTCTTCCTTTTTGAATGCACTATGCCATTTTTATTAAGGTTTATAGCTTTGAATTGTCTCACCCATTAAAATAAAAGTTCTACAAAGCCAAGTATTTCATTTACCAGTGTAGTCTGAAGTAATATCTGCCATATAATAGTTCAGTAGACAACTGGTAAATTTCAAAATAAATTAATGTTGAGAGTATACTGAATTTCATAAGTCATTTCAATATTTTTTTCCAAAAAATAAACTACATAAAACATACTTTAAATTTACTTTCAAAATATTTTATAGCATATAATGGACAATATACATAAGCCTAAAGAAACAATCCTATAATTAACCATTTCATACCTACTTAAAAACTGCATAATACCACACTCTTAGATCCTCTTTGAATGCTCTAAAATAACCCTTCAAATGAAATACATTTTAAAAACTCACAGATTTTTTGGCAAATAATTTAATAAAATAAAAGTTTCATTCATCTATGTAGATCAAAATAAATGTTTTTAATAAGCATGAAATTATAACTCTGAAGTGTGCTAAAATGAAACCACCTGCTAAGGGTGAGAGAACAAAAATAAACATCCTTTTTCCAAATAAGAGGAATTTATTACCTTTGAATCAAAGCATGTGGATTTGTTTTAACTGGCAATAAAGCAATATGGAGACACAAACCTTAGAAAGTCATATTTTAGATTTCCAAAAGACTTCTAAGTGAAGAGTATACATTTTTTAATTGCTACATAATGCTACATAATGACAAGATGACAGGTTGTGGCAAATAGCATTTTAAAAGCTCTACTCATAATGGAACGGAAGATGTCATTTCCCTATAATTTTATATATGTCTTTAATTTACTATATCTGGATACAACATATTACCAAACAGATGTTCATCAAAGACTAAATCATTTTTAATGGAACATAATAATTTGAACCTACATCTATTAATCATTTTTTTCGATCTAAAATTTATAGTCTCGCTAAACATTTTATCAGTTGTTGACAAAATTCAAAATAAATAGGATAAAAAGTCGTGTTTGGAAAAGTAGATTTCTTTTCAAATTGGCATTTAAATGAAAATATTTGCTGATATTTTTAAAACTTTAAATGTAATTTTATATATATATCTGACCTATCAGATGATATAAAATTTTTGGAGAAAATATGACATATTTTTTGATCTTGGTTGAAGGTATTAATAAAGAGCAACTGTTTGTATTATTTGTATTGTGATATCTTAGTTAATAAACATGAATAACTGGTATAAAATATGTTTTTTTAAAAATTTTATTTATTTACTTGACAGAGATCATAGGAAGGCAGAGAGGCAGCCAGAGAGAGAGGAATGGAAGCATGCTCCCAGCTGAGAAGAGAGCCCACTGTGGGACTCAATCCCAGGAACCTGGAATCATGACCTGAGCCGAAGGCAGAGATTTTAACCCACTGAGCCACCCAGGCGCCCTAAAATATGTTTTTTTTTTTTTAATATAGAAGTATAGTTCTTGCCAAAATATGGAACTAGCTGGAACTGAATGCCTCCTTCAAAGTCAGCTCTGGAGAAATTATCCAAGTGTAATATGGAACTATTTCAGATATTAACCAAAAACAAAGAAATGATGATAAACGCCTTAAAATACTCAAAGTTGCCCTTGACTGGTATGTTTCAAGCTCTATTCCTGGTTTGAAGACAGGTTTTAACAGGCCTGTCAATGTAGAAATCCGCTGGATGTTTAGAGGCTATCAGAACTGTACAAAACCTTGAAGGAGTAAAGACTTGAAAATTCTTTAGAGAGATTAGCTCCCTAAGGCATTATTCCTCCACACATTTTCCTCCAATCAATTAAGACTGATGGATGAGGGGCACCTGAGTGGCTCTCTCATCACGTGGGTGGTGGGTTAAGCCTCTGCCTTCATCTCAAGTCATGGTCTCTGGGTCCTGGGATCCAGCCCCACATCGGGCACTGCTCAAAAGGAAGCCTGCTTCCCTCCCTGCTTGCCTGCCTCTCTGCTTACTTGTGATCTCTCTCTCTCGCTCTCTTTCTCTCTCTCTGTGTCCAATAAATAAATAAAATCTTTTAAAAAAGGCTGATGGATGATAAATTATGAAAACTGCTCCCTCCAAATGATGCTTCTTCATAAGGATTTAAGAATTTAAAATTGAAACTTGACCGTAGGATTTATCTTATAGAATAACATCAAGTGAAGGCAGTTTTTATTAGTTCTGAAGTATTTGTGATTCTGAATTCTTGGCCTCATTAGTAAATTTATTTTTAAATTCTCCCATGGAGTGGTGATTGGCCTTCAGTCTTTCATTGATATACATCATTGGGTCAAATGAGATGTGTGTGCCCAGAACTATATATAATCTTTTTTGTATTTCACTGGAGATGGCATTTCTGAGTTTTGTTCAATTGAATTTGGACAGATGTTTTAATAGTCACTTCTAGAGTTGGACCTGGAGAATATCTTCCTTTTTTTCTCTTCCCGATTCTCTGAAAAACCCTGACTAATTCACATTATCACAGTAATATCATAATTCAAGTTTTTCCAAACACTATAGCTGCAAAATAGAAGGAAGCTACTCAGAATGGAATACTATTGTGAATGATTGAGAAAGAAAACATTATTATAATTAAGCTACCAGGTTTCAATGTATTTTATTGTTGCTTAGAAAATCCTAGCATACCCAGACTTTACAGAGATTTGATGATCCTAAGAAGAGCTGAACTCATGGACCAAAATAACTATGCACATAAAAAGTACAATTACTTACCTAAAAAATATGATGTGGTTAACTTTATATGCCAATCCAAGTGTTATGGGAACAGGAATTTAAAAAATAGCTTAGGGGCGCCTAGGTGGCACAGTGGATTAAGCCACTGCCTTCAGCTCAGGTCATAATCTCAGGGTCCTGGGATCAAGTCCTGCATCAGGCTCTCTGCTCAGCAGGGAGTCTGCTTCCCTCTCTTTCTCTCTGCCTGCCCTCTGTCTACTTGTGATCTCTCTCTGTCAAATAAATAAATAAATAAAATCTTAAAAAAAAAAAAGAATGACTGTACTTTTAAAAAATAGCTTAAAAGGAGCGCCTGGGTGGCTCAGTGGGTTAAGCCGCTGCCTTCCGTTCAGGTCATGATCTCAGGGTCCTGGGATCAAGCCCCACATCAGGCTTTCTGCTCAGCAGGTAGCCTGCTTCTCTTCCTCTCTCTCTGCCCACCTCTCTGCCTACTTGTGATCTCTCACTGTCAAATAAATAAATAAAATATTTTTAAAAATAGCTTAAAAGTATATGATAAAATAATGATATACATATACAAGGAAAAGAAAGATACTATACTGTGAATATAAATTAAGTGAAAATTGTTGAAATAAAGAATACAATAAATGGAGACTAAGATGAATATAGCTGTAAAATGAATAAATGAGTTGGGAAAAACAAACAAACAAATTAATGACTTCTGCCCAAATACAGCAGAAGAGAAAAAAAAATAAAGAAAATATTTAAATAAGTACTGAGATAAATTTTGGAGAATTAAAGAAAGATAAAAGATACCAGACTTAAAATGATGCCAAACACGAGATATCAGAAACAAAACAAAACAAAACAAAAACTACACACACTAAAAACCACTCGTATACATTATGGTGAGTTTTAAGAATATCAAAAACAGAGAAGAGCATAAATGATGCCCAAGAGAAGAACAGATCACCTAAAATGTACAAGAATAATACTGACAGCACAATTCTCAATAGTAATAGCATATAAAGAGACAGCTGGGAGTTTTTATAGATGGAAAAGATATTTGAAACTAGGTATTATACATCAATCCAAATTATTGATTAAATTTGAGAGCACAGTAAAAATACAATGAAGCATGTTAG
The DNA here is from genome assembly GCF_964662115.1 of Mustela nivalis. Classification (NCBI taxonomy): domain Eukaryota; kingdom Metazoa; phylum Chordata; class Mammalia; order Carnivora; family Mustelidae; genus Mustela; species Mustela nivalis. The sequence continues at coordinate 51,482 of NW_028134749.1, read as the reverse complement.
GTCTTAGAACATTTATCACACAGAGACACACATTTTGGAAAACTTCCTTGGAAGACAGCTCAATTGAGATCGAGAAAACAGAATTATGTACTCAAAGGCACATTTTGAAGGAAGGATTGAATATAGTCTGCACTGCAAATATTCTTTAATCGTATGTTCTGAATATCCTAAATTTAAGAAGTATTTGTTCAAATATTTACCTTTAAATAAATCCTAGGAGACTTTTTCTTGGATTCTGGAAAATCAGTCCATTTGGATACAAATCTTTTTGTCACTGATGGAAATTTTGATAGCCCTTAACTGTGGAATGCCTAATGTATTGTTACAGCAATTGTGATTTGCCAATACATGGGTGATGTGTGTGTGTTGTGTGTGTTTATTTTTATTTTTGATGGTTTAACTCTTCTATGAGATTTTTAAGTAGACATGATTTTAATAAATTATGATTTGTTGAAATTTATCTGAGGTTATATATAATAAAATGAAATTTGTGTGAACTAAAGAAGTGCATCTCCATTTTTTTTGTTTTAAGAGTAGACTGGTCTTTAAAAATTGTCCAAAGAAGTACATTATATTCATTATTAAATTTGATAATATACTATAAAGTATTTATGGTCATATTGGACCATATCAAATTCTACTATTAATTCATATTCATAATTACCATAAGAGAAAAAAGGGATATTTTTCAAAATAAAAATTAGCGTATTTTTCAGAATATGATATAGTGTTATTCACTGAACTGAGGGAACAAATGTCAAAGTCTAACACAGTTTACAGAATGTTTTAACATAAATTGAAATTTAAATCTGACCAAATTTCACAGTTTTAAGTAAAATGATAGCACTTTATATCCTTGAAAAGTGGTAAGTGACCCAAAACATGGCTTAGAAAAACAAATTTAACACTACACTAGTCTGAGATGGTTAAGTTATGGTACAACTTGCCATTGTGTATCATCAAATGGTATATTTTTTTCTTTTGGGCTTGTCATTATATTTTATTTTAGCCATTCTGGTAAGTGTGTAGTGATATCTCAGTGTCATTTTTTTTTAAAGATTTTATTTGTTTATTTGACAGAGAGAAATCACAAGTAGATGGAGAGGCAGGCAGAGAGAGAGAGGGGGAAGCAGGCTCCCTGCTGAGCAGAGAGCCCGATGCGGGACTCGATCCCAGGACCCTGAGATCATGACCTGAGCCGAAGGCAGCGGCTTAACCCACTGAGCCACCCAGGCACCCTCTCAGTGTCATTTTAATTGCATTTCCTTGATGTCTAATTGTGTCAAAATATATTACTTTGATGTTTAATGCTCTGAGCTTTCTCAGTTCAGGACCATGAAGCCACTTAGGAAAAATACAGTTGCAGAGGCACTCATAGACCAACTCTTATTTCGAAATAAGAAGAAACATTACTACCCATTCCAACAAAAAATAGATTTGTTATGCAGCAGGGATTTTATAAATTACCTGACACAACTTATATAGTAAGATGAAATGGGACAGGCGGCTTCTTGCAGCTATATACAACATCATTTTAATTTCAATTTTCAGTATAATTTTTCCAAGGTATACACAGAATATATATTTAATGTAAATTGTGAACATTTTAAACTCTGTATATGGAAATTAGTCAATTTTAAGTTTATAACAATCAAAATTAACGGAAGTTTATTTTAAATTAGTTAGCTTTCTCTGCATTGCAAGACAGAATAATCAAGAATTGGTAAGAAAAAAGTAATCTCTGTAAAATTACCGGGGGTGCATTATAAAGTGTTCGGTAACTGATCAAACTCACAATTTGGATTGAATGGCAAGTGATTTTTAAAATCTGGAACTCATTGTCAATTTTTTTTTCTTCATTGTGTCTTAATAATTTACTGTGTTCATTTGCATGGAAGTGAAGAAAAATGCATGACATTTCATCTCAACACTAACACCTTTAACTGGCAACTCTAAATGTACTTTACAGAAGTGTAACAAAGTAAAGATCAATGATGTTTCATGAAATATCTGTTATAATTCTCAAGGAGATAGGGAGTTTGTGCAAAAATGCAAATCACTTTGCGACTAAACACATTGCTTATTTCAGCTAATTTTAAGAAAATATGCTGAGAATCTCTCAAAAAAGGAAGCAATGATTTAGGTTTGCCTTCAAAATCCTTATCTAATCCTGAACCAACAGCACATAGTTCAAAGAGCAACTAATTTGAGTAGCTCCAATTTACACATTTCCTAACAATGCTTAATTTAGTGGAATTTCTGTCCAATTATGTTAATTTGATGTAATGAAAGACAAAAGTTCAAAAAGATCATCCTTAATTTATATAGATGCCAAAATCTGCATTTTCTGAATGACGCCCAGGAACGTATTTTCAAAAACAAACAAACAATGCCAGAACCACTATTAGGTCATCTGTAGGCAGAAAGTGACTCAGAGCTTACATTACTCTCTCCCTGAAAGTATACTGTAGGCACTGAAACTACTACCCTGAGTCTGTGCTATCAAATTCCTTAAGTTAGAAAGTTTTAAAACCCGTCTGTGTGGGAGTATTTCATTTACAGATAGAGATTTGGTTGTTTATACATTTTCATACTTGATTTTTAGGGTGTAATAACTATGTTTTAAAATTCATGGTGGTTTTGAATAATTGAGCTAAAATGGTTGGATAATTGAGCTAAAATGGTATATCCATTCCTCCTAAGAAACAGAAATTATAGAAAGGTAGTGCTTTTCAAATCTGACATCTTTGAGTCATTGCAGTTTCATATAAATGCAATAGGAAAAGTGTCATTCATGTTTATGATATTTTCTATAAATAAATTATAATGTACTGGAGGCCTGATATAAAGTGGGAGGCCTAAACTTCAGTAAGATCTTGTTTTCAATTCAAAATAAATTTTATTTTTTATTTTTTTATAATGTCCCTCAATTTCAGATAAGCACCCCCATAATGTCCACTCCGGTTTTTTTAAGATTTTATTTATTTTATTTGACAGATAGAGATCACAAGTAGGCAGAGAGGCAGGCAGAGAGAGAGGGAAGAGGAAGCAGGCTCCCTGCTAGGCAGAGAGCCCGATGCGGGGCTCGATCCCAGGACCCTGGGATCATGACCTGAGCCAAAGGCAGAGGCTTTAACCCACTGAGCCACCCAGGCGCCCCCAAAATAAATTTTAAATTGAATTATGCACCTCTAAGTTCAGAGACAATAAACATCAACCAACACAATTAATAAGTTCTATTTCTTGAAATTTCGGGAACATTGATAGTCTCATCTCCTGGAAGAACAACAGCTAAAATTTTAGGTCATGGATTCCTGCTAAAATATCACTTTCCCAAAGAAAATTAATGTTAGGAATTTTCATTGATTGTTATTGATCATGAAGAATATAACAACCACGATAAAAAGAGTAGGAAAAACATGATATCTCATCTGTAAGGGCATGTGGAAAGTAGGAAATGCTAATAAAAATAACTACCATTATTTCCTAAGTTAACATAATACAACAGAACAAAAATATTTCAAAACAATGTTTTCTTTTTTTTTTAATTTTATTTATTTATTTGACAGAGAGAGATCACAAGTAGGCAGAGAGGCAGGCAGAGAGAGAGGAAGAAGCAGGCACCCTGCTGAGCAGAGAGCCCAATGTGGGACTCAATCCCAGGACTCTGAGATTATGACCTGAGCCGAAGGCAGCGGCTTAACCCACTGAGCCACCCAGGCGCCCCCATAACAATATTTTCTAGGCTCATTCTGATAACTCTTTTCTACATTCAAATTTAAAGGTTGAGGCATGTGATATATATTACACAAAAAACATCCCAAGGCATTCGTTAAAAAAAAAAAAAACTCTTAATAAAGAACAAATCCAAAGGAATTTCTTTTCTAATTTAATTAACAAATTATGAATTGACTTACCTATTTTATCACAGTGTATCAGGCACCAATAATATTTTTTAATCGTCACACCTGATGCAATAGTTACCATCTTTCAAACATACTGATCACGAACAAGCAAATAAACAAGAGCACCGTAGCTTAAGATCTACCTGCATAAATATAGGCTACTTCAGACAATCTCTTCACCACAACATAGCAATGAATAGAAATCATACATGCTCTGTATGGACATACAGATGAGATAGAATGGGATGATGTTAATATATGCAGAATCTTTATTAATTACATTGTAAACCATAATATGGAAAAACAGAATACAATTTTAGAAATACCCAGGTCACCATCATTGTTTTATTTTTATATGTGTAGATAAGGAGTTTAATAAACAATCCATGACTATTCAACTCCTTATATTTTGAAAATTTTAGCAAAAGTAACAAACCTAGCACCTAGAAAATTGTACCTATCTACAACATACAGCTTTGCCAGCATGGTAGAGGAAAAGCAAAACAAAATAAGTAAGAAAAGTTTAACATTTCACAAGAGTTTTACTTTTATTTTTTTATTTTTTAATTTTTATTTTTCATTTATTATTTACTTCTATTTTCTACTTTATTTTAATGAAAATGTCATGACCATAACATAAGAGCAGAATTAAACCAACATGAGAAATTATTTTTTCATAAGTTAAAATAAACTAGCTTGGTGATTAATTCAAAATTATATTACAAACTTCAGTGTTCTTGCAGTAAGTATCACTGCATAAACAAATCAGTCAGGAGTCATAAACTAATGATGATTCTAAATGTTATTTAGAGAGACATTCTGTTCTTAATATATTTCAAATATTCTACACAAGACAAAGTGGATCCAAGTAATCTGTAGGCAAAATAAGATTTTAGAGAAGTATATATTTCCAACAGTATTTATAAAATATTACCTTTATGTAAGGCATCATCCTGGACTTTGTGGAAAACACACAAAGGAGTAAGAAGTGGCCCTTCAAGAAACATATACAATATCAAGGTTTAACATGAAGCAGCATGTCTTCTCTAATTAAAAAAAAAAAAACATTGTACCAACTGACTTTACTGAAACTTTATATTTATTGCTCTCAATTTAGGTCATAGTGTCCTTCTGCATGCAGGCTGCTATAACGGACATGATATAGACTTAATAGCTTATAAAGAACAGGAATTTATTTCTCACAGTTCTAGAACGGAGAAGTTCAAGATTAAGGAATGGGCAGATCCAGGGAGAGCCCACTTCCTCATAGATGGCTATCTTCTCACTGTAAACGTACATGATGAATGAATCAAGAGAACTCTCTGGGGTCTCCTTTAAAAGGACTGTAATCCCACTTATGACCTAATCACCTCCCAAAGGCCCCTAAGTTTTAATACTATCACTTCCAGAGTTAGATTCCATAATATGATTTTGGGAGACATAAACATTCACACCATAGTATATATAAACAAAAAAAGACACAAAAACAACAAACAAAAAAATTATTTTAACTACCTATTATTTTCAACTACATAAACTTTTAATTTGTTTCTATATAATATTAAATAACTCATTTGAGTGATTCACTTATATCCAATGCATCTGAGTGCAATTAAATTTGCTTACCCAGCATATCCAGAAGCATATTTCTTCAGACTATCCCATTCCCCACCTTACAGGATTTACCACAATTAGAAGACATGGGATAGAGGATAGATAGATAGATGTATACATAAACACACTTGTACATACCCATATGCATATTTTTTCCTGTTAATGATACTCATGCAAATAAAATTTAAGCTCAAGGAAACCTGTCTTGTGTGTTACTTAATATCCAGTTTTTAGTCAACATCCAAAAACAAATAATCCAATAAAAACATGGATAGAAGACATGAACAAGTGTTTCCCCAAAGAACACATTCAAATGTTCAGTAGATACATGAAAAGATGTCCATCATCATGTATCATCAGGAAATTGCAAAGCAAAACTAGAAAGAGATACCACCTCACACCTGTCAGAATGGCTAAAATTAACACTACAAGAAACAAAAGGTGTTGGAGAGGATGTGAAAAAGTAACACTTGTGGGGGCTGCCTGGGTGGCTCAGTAAGTTAAGCCTCTGCCTTCAGCTCAGGTCATGATCTCAGGGTCCTGGGATCAAGTCCCACATCGGGCTCTCTGCCAGGCATGGAGCCTGCTCCCTCCTCTCTCTCTCTCTACTTGTGATCTCTCTCTGTCAAATGAATAAAATCTTAAAAAAAAAAAAGAAAAAGTAACAATTGTGAACTGTTGGTGGTGATGCAAACTGATACAGCCATATTTGAAAACAGTATGGAATTTCCATAAAATTTAAAAATAGAAGTCCTTTTTGATCCAACAAACCTGTTGGTGTGTATTTACCCAATGAATATAAGAAAACTTATTCAAAGGGATGCTAGCACCCCTATATTTATAGCAGCATTATTTATAAAGCTAAGATATGGAAAGTATCCATCAATTGATGAATAAATAAAGAATAAGTGGTATGTATATACAATGGAATATTATTCTGCCATAAAAAAGACTGAAATCTTGCCATTTGCAATAACATGGTTGGAACTAGACAGTATAATGCTAAAAGTGAAATAAGTCAGTCAGAGAAAGACAAATACCTTTACTCATATATGGAATAAAAGAAACAAAACAAACAAGCAAAGGGGCAATAATAAGACATAGAAAGAGAAACAAAGCAAAAAACAGACATTTCATTACGGAGAACAAACTGATGGTTACTTGACGGGATCTGAAAGGAGTGATGGATTAAATAAGTGATGGGGGTTAATTAGAGCACTTGTCATGATGAGCACTGAGTGCTATATGTTATATTGTACACATGAATCTAATACAACCATATATGTTAACTAACTGGATTTCAAATGAACATTTTTTAAAATCCCAGTTTTTAGCTCACATTCTGGCTTACAAAAGGGATTTAGTCAGGAATTTGGAGATTAGTTAATGAACAAAAAAGGGGTGAACAGGCAGTTGTTAGATAAAATTACTATCCTTTCTGGCATGATCTTATACCTTTTATCTAGAAGTATTTTTAGCACTTTAGACTCTTCCTATTTTATTTTGAATCATTAAACAAAAATTTCCTCAAAGGACCTTAGACTCCATCCAATTTGAGCAACAGTTTGAGAGAGGAAATGGTGTCCAGGAGGAAAAAAAAAAAAAAGATGAAACTACTATTGTTTACTAGTGAATGCATAGTTCTTCCACAGAAGAAGCTCTAAATGGTCATGGCTCCAGCTTTATATGTGCTCAGTCATATGTTCAGAAGTAGGTAACACTATCAAAAAATATAAAGCATCTGAGATTATTTTCCCTTATTTGAAAGCTGGTGTATGAGTCTGCCGTAGTTTCTTGGGTGTTGATAGAAGACGCAGACTCATGTTTCAGAAATAATATAGTTTATTATTCACAGCAATAGAGGTGCCAGAATATTAACATTATTTGTGTGTGTGTGTGTGTGTGTGTGTGTGTGTGTGTGTGTGTGTGTTTGTGTGTGTGTAGGGATGGGAGTTATATATCAGTACTGAGCCTCAGTTCCCACAAGAAGAATCAAAACAGAGGCAGATAATATTTGCAAACACAACAGGTTAAGTTAAAAAAAAAGATACTATTTCTGTCTTCCAAGTCTATTCAATACAACCATCTTCAAAGGATGGCCTAGAACAAATAATAAATGCAGAAATGTAAGCAACCAATTGAAAAGTGTCTCCCAAGAAACACACTTTGAGAGTCTTCATTTGACAAAAATACTATAGGATATTACATGGATCAGGTGCATTGAATACTGGAAGGTTAAAATTACAAGGGACCAAATATTTTTAAGCAGTTCTGGCATCCAGTAGAGTTCAAATAGGTTTTATAAGATTGAGGAAAGAAGCCATCAAAACCTGGGCCCAGGGGCACCTGTGTAGCTCAGTGGGTTAAGCCTCTGCCTTCGGCTCAGGCCATGATCTCAGAGCCCTGGGATCGAGCTCTGCATCAGGCTCTCAGGCTCTCTGTTCAGCAGGGAGCCTGCTTCCCCCCCCCCCCGCGCTATTTGCTTACTTGTGGTCTCTGTCTGTCAAATAAATAAATAAAATCTTAAAACAAAACAAAACAAAAATCCTGGGCCCAATTTTCCCAAAAGTATGATTCTGATTCTAGTCTCTATGATGTTATCCCTTGAAGACAATGTCTCTAATTGAGTTGAATTAGTTTACTAAAGAGCATACCCCCATTTGTTGTAGGAGATGAACAATATGCAAGAGGCAAAATGCCACATGGAAGCCACCTTGTCTTCAGTGGAACATAGAATCAGTTCCTTTGGGATGAATTTGTTCCACATTTGACTTCCCACTTAAGGGAAAATAAGAGTGCCTTCTAATAGATTTTAAATAGGAAATGACAACGGAAGCTTATACAAGATTATAAAATGGGAAATTTCATTTAGATAAGCAATCATTTCAAAGTCATCTTCTTAATATTACAGACTCTTCACATAATCATAATTTTATTTTGGTATTATATGGTAATTTCAAATATAGTAAATATAAAGAATTTACCTCTGTAATTATAGCGAGTCTGGTCGTAGTTTAATGGCAACAAATCTTCAATTTAGAAGTATGGTCTACCAATTATTAATACATTTGGAAATGGTGTGTCATCTTCACTCCACTTGTCTCACTAAAACAGTGAGCCAAAAAAAGTAGGTCCAAGCTGTTTACTATGGTCAAAATGGGTTGCTTTTGCACTTGGTAAAGAAGCAGTCATATTTTGGAAGAAAAACTGAGGCTATTAATATTTTCAACTTATTTTCAGAAAAGGAAAGAAAGGATAATCTAACCTAAAGCCAAAATCTTACACAAGGTGGCTGGACAATGATCTTTTCCCAGATAAAGGGTTTTTCAACTTAGCCATGTTAGGAGGAAGAAGAGATGAGACATTGTGGACTTGACTAACGTTTGTACACTGTTCAAAAAGTTTTCAAAATAATGTGTATTATTTTTCTTCTTTTAGTTGAGACAAAAAAAAAAAAAAAACCAAAAAAAAAAAAAAACACTAATGAGCTTACTCTTAAAAGGAGGTAAACAAGAAACTAGCAAAGATTGAGTGTTAGGTATTGTCCCCCTCCTTTTTTTTTTTAAATTATGTTATGTTAGTTACCATACAATACATCATTAGTTTTTGAAGTAGTGTTCCATGATTCATTGTTTGTGTAAAACACCCAGTGCCCCATGCAATATGTGCCCTCCTTAATACCCATCACCAGGCTCACCCATCCCCACATCCTTCTCATCTTTAAAACCCTCAGTTTGTTTCTTGGAGTCCATAGTTTTTCATGTTTCATTTCCCCCTCCAATACCCCCACTTCATTTTTCCTTTCCTTCTCCTAATGTCCTCCATGCTATTCCTTAGGTTCCACAAATAAGTGAAACCATATGATGATTGACTTTCACTGCTTGACTTATTTCACTTAACATAATCTCCTACAGTCCCATCCATGTTGATGCAAAAGTTGGGTATTCATCCTTTCTGATGGCTGAGTGATATTCCATTGTATCCTTGGATCACATCTTCTTTATCCGTTTGTCTGTTGTAGGGGATCTTGACTCTTTCAACAGAATGGCTATAGTGGACATTGCTGCTATGAACACTGGGGTGCATATGGCCCTTCTTTCCAGTAAAATAGAGCTAGCCTATGACCCAGCGATTGCACTACTGAGTATTGACCTCAAAGATACAGATGCAGTGAAAAGAATTAGGTATTGTTAAAGCACAAATGCAGGGGATAGAAGTTATGGTACAGAAGAGGGAAGGGCAACCATATGGCAGAGTAGAATAAAGTAGCTCAGGAAGAAATTAGTCATATCCAGATATTGTAAGGCATGTGGGGTTGGCAGGGAGAGCATGAGAAATCATAAGAGAATAGAGAGAAAATGGACCAGGCAGGAGAGGTTTATAACATTTTAACATCTAAGGTAAGCATATGCAAAGCAGAATAGGGAAAGAAATAAAAGTTTTTATAAGACTCAATACATAAGGAATAACGTGGAGGACACTGGGGGATGGAGAGAAGTGTGCTGGGGGAAATCGGAGGGAGAGACAAACCATGAGAGACTGTGGACTCTGAGAAACAAACTGAGGGTCTTGAAGAGGAGGGTGGCAGGTGGTTGGGTGAGCCCAGTGGTGGGTATTAAGGAGGGAATTTATTACATGAAGCACTGGGTGTGGTGCATAAACAATGAATTTTGGATCCCTGAAAATAAACTAAAAGAAAAAAAAGACTGACTACAGACATGGACCTCAGTGTAACACAGATATGGAACTCACTGTAATACCAGCCACTTCCCACCGACACACACAGACTATGATAATAATAAATAATAATGCAATTAAGAAAATTGCCTGCCAAATAATTTTTCCTCTTTTTTATTTTTATGATTATTATTTTTATTTTATTTTTAAAGTTTTTATTTAAATTGTAGTTAGTTAAAATAAGGTTAATATTACTTTCAGGTGTACAATATAGTGATCAACACTGCCATACAATGGCTTAAATAAAAAAATGAAAAAAAAATTTTTAAAGATTTTATTTTTAAATAAAACCTCTACACCCAAGGTGGATTTCAAACGTACAACCCCACGATCAAGATTTACATATTTTACTGACTGTTCCAGCCAGGCACCCCAACAAATAAAAATTTTATAAAATTGTTGAGTTTGTGGGAGTCTCATTTGCTTAGTCAGTTAAGTGTCTGCCTTTGGCTCAGATCAGGATCTCAAGAGTCCTGGCATCGAGCCCCATATTGCTCATGCTCTCTCTCTCTCTCTCTGGCTTTTGCTCTTAAATAAATAAATAAAATATTTTTTAAAAAATTGTTGAGTTTTTTTAACTAGTTTTAAACAAGTAGACAGAGATGAAGATAAAGTATGATGTAATGGCACGGAAAAATACAACTTACACGTTTTAAAAAAAAATGTGCAATGCAAGTTACCTCACTTCTTTTATCACCACACTGGGACTTTCCCTACTGAGTTGTTGTAATGTAAGGACCTATTTTATATTTTTATATTTTAGCAAGAGGCTTTCATTGAGGTTAACCCTTAAACTGTCCTTGCTCCCCTTCCCCCAGGGGATTCACTTAAAAACAAGTCCTGGAAATCAGCTCCAGGTAACAAAGCCCATATACAAGGGTGGGTCAGGCCAGGTGGAGACATCAATCAGGGGGAGGGGGGCGGTGTTTGCATATTGTCTCCCTAGATACTAAGGAGTATGCCCCACTCCTCCGCCCTTTGGGAACCTTTTTTGCACCAATCCTAATCAAGGTGTAATAGGCTGGGTCAAATGTGTATACTAGGGTAAATTGAACCTCAATTGGTCACCTAGCCTCACTGTGGAGTTTCCTGTGTGTGTTAAAATCTCATTGGTCACCTGTGCGTGGCCAGGCCTGACTGCATGGCCTTTGCCCTTAAAAGCTAGACTGTGAAACAGCAAAGGGTTTCCTTCTCTCATAAGAGGTGTGGCCCCGAACGTTTGGTTAGATTCTTGATGCTTGGCATGAAATAAAGCTTTGCTTGACCTTTGCTTTACATCAGTCTCGCTCCTTTAATCATAGACCCATTATTGGGGCATAACAGTATTAATCTTAAAGTTATAAGTCCACAATGCATCCATCATCCATTCTACCCCTTAACATTCCCCTTTGGACAGACCCATGATCTAGAACAAGCCTTATTTTATAGTGCCTTGTAGGAGATTTTTGCTGCTGCCTAAATTGCCTACTTTCCTCTCACCATTACCACGGAAATTGGGTCCACTGAAACAAAGGGGTAGTGTAAGAAATTAAGACTTCCATAAATCTCTTTAAATAATAAAGTATAAGATAGTGATACCTTTTTTTCTGCCACATAACCAATTCTTGCAAGAATAAGGTCATATAAAAGAATTTACAACACATGCTAGCATTATCCTACTGGACCCAGACCATTTGTATGTTTCTCTGTCTCTGAGAAATGTAGTTATTTACATGACTGAAACCTAAAAATTGTTTGATATGACCACTAATATCACCTACATTATTTTAAAGCCTGTTTAAAGCTTCTGTAATACATAGGCTTTGTAAACACTTATTAAGCATCTTGTATATATCAAACACTTTAAAAATCTCTGCTTTAAAAAAAAAAACTCTACCTCAATGGAACTTTGAGTCTGAAAAAGATACAGGCAATATACAAGGCAACAGATAGAATAATTACATATTTGATTATATACTCTGAGGATGTCACCTTAAATTGATATGAAAATGATCAGAAGGATCTGGATTTCTTGTCAAAATTTTTTGCCTTAAAAAGAAATTGATATTTAGGGAAAGTTGTTACTGAAAGAGGTCCTGTGTCAACCAAAAATGTTAAACCATGATCTCGCTAAATTTTCCAGTTGTGATCATTGCTTTGTTTAGCTGTCTTCTATTAAGACTGAATTTAGTAATTCAGTCTCAGATTTCAGTAAGTCTTTTTTTTAAAGATTTTATTTATTTATTAGAGAGAGAGAGGGAGGGGCAGAGGGAGAGGAAGAACCAGACTCCTTGCTGAGCAGGCAGCTGATGCAGGACTGGATCCTAGTACCCTGGCATCATGACCTAAGCTGAAGGAAGACACTTAACCAACTGAGCCACCCAGGCACTCTAGACTGTAAACTTCTTAAAGGTAAAAAAGTTTATTCTTCTAGTAGTTCCACAGACATTTCTAACATCCATAAGAAAGCATGTACTGATGTAAAATGCCAGCAAATCAAATTATTTAAAAAAGAAAGAAAGAAAGAAAAGATATATCTGGATAAAGAGAAAAACAGAAAATCTAATAATACATTGAATTATTAGAGCAAAGAGTGGAGGAAGAGAAAATAAATATGAAATAGAGATTTCCACTAAAAGAAAAAAATTGAATAAGGCAGGAGATTTAGAAAATTATTATGACAGACTTGAGAAAAAAATAAAATAGGAATTTTTAGAAAATAGCAATGAATGAAAAGGTAAATTGTTCCTACCTCTATAATATTAGCTGTTTGTTGTTGTTGTTGTTGCTAATTTACCTATTTAATCTAATAAACAAAGAAAGGTTTCATTTAGGGATAAGGTTTCTCTCTCTATATATATATTTTTTCCATTTAGGGATAAGGTATATATATATATACATAGATATATATGTATATATATATTTTTTAATTTTAATTGTTGGAAAATGTGTCACAGAATGTGTTTAAACTTTAAGATACAGATGCAACATGTAATGAACTGCATTGTTTGAACGTCTAATTTGTAAATGCTGTTAGAGGAAACTTGGTGGAAATGTTCTTATGTGCTTGTGTTTCTGGAACTAAGTATATTTATTAATAAGGAATAGTTTAAAATTATGAAATGACCAGGAGTGGACAATTTTCCTAATCCTATCAGCTCTTTGCAGCTCTTTTATTAGCCCCCTTCAGGAATATCAGCTTTTTTATCTAATTAAATTTTATATTAATGTGCTTTTGACTTTTGGCCTTTCTCTTCCTTCTGTTCTTTTTTTTCCCCTAAATTACATGTTTCTGTTTAACAGCTACTATCAATTCTTTGATATGAATTCTCAACATCAATTTACTAACTCCAGAGATGAAGGAGCATCAATATTTAGAAGCGAAGAATACAAAGCCTTGGGCATCTGGATGGCTCAGTCACTTAAGCATCTGCCTTCGACTCAGGTGGTGATCCCAGGGTTGTGGGATGGAACCCCAGGTTGAACTTTCTACTCAGCTGGGAGCCTACTTCTCCCACTCCTTCTGCCTGCAGCTCCCTTTGCTTGCGTTCTCCCTCTCTTTGTCAAGTAAATAAAATAAAATAAAATAAAATAATGTAAATAATACATTTATTTATTTATTAAAATGCAATTATTACACAATACATAATGTATTGCATAATTATAATAATGATTAAATAATTTATTAAATATTTATATTAAATATATCAATTTAATTAAATAAATATTTTTAGAATTTAAAATATTTCAAATTTAGATTATTAAATATTAAATCATTAATTTAATAAATAAATATCTAAACATAATTAAATAAAATAATTTATTTATTAAAATGAATAAAATAATGTTGTCATTATCTCAGCATGTATTTTTAAATAGTCTAAAAAAAATCTAATAAAGTCTAAATACATTGAGTTCAGATATTTATACAAGTTAACCCAGACACTGAACCCACAGTTTCAAAACTTTTGTTTTTATCTACTACTCAAAATACGATTTTAATGTATTTATTTGTAACTTTGACATAGCAAGGAAACTTGGAGGAAAAGGAGACATTTGCTTTTAATATTTGAAAATTATTTTGTTGATTTAAAAAAATAAAAACCTTAACACGTGAGCATTTCTTCTTAAATAACACTGTGAAGTTTCTGAGTCGCATTCTATTAAAAGTGCTGATAAAATGGCCTCCGTTACTCATTTAAATTATCAGCTGAATGGGTAACAAATGAAGTAGAGAGCTTTTTAATTATTTATGAATGTATTGCTTGTGGATGGAGTGCCACATAGAGTTACCTCTCTTTTTGGCTTTGTTTTGTGAGCAGCAGTGGAATCTATGAATGAGATTAAACATAAGGACATTCACAGAAATTCTTAATGAACTTCTGGGGAAGGGCAATAAGTGCAAGGAAAAACTGCAGCAAGACTAATTACAAATTTCAAGTGGTCATCGCTTAATTATAGAAGCTTTTAAGTTCAAGTAATATATCTTTTTCATGAGCCTATCATATTGTATTAATTACCACAAACTGCACTCTTGAACACTTATCTTTTCACATATTTCTTATTCTTAGTACTTAAAATTACCCTTATGATTGATAAGTAAATGGATTTTACTGACAATGCATTTATTTACATAAATAAATAATGCTGTTTATATATATAAAAACAATTGAATATGTGTATGTGTTCAATGAATTTTTTTTCAAATTAACATCTTAATTCTACCACATTAGTTACAAATAGATATAGACTTTATAGATTCATCAAATATTTTATTCTCAAATTTATATGTCCTTTGTGAAGTAAATGAAACTGTATATATTAAATATAATCCTATCACATGTAACAGTTACTAGTGCATCCCAGGACATACATAGGTCAGGTCCTACTCAAGGCATCACGGATAACTGGATTTAACTTTCTATCCTAGGAGTCTTCTGTATATTTCTGTGGCTTTTATACTACAATCAGGAGGAAGAATTCTTTTGCTAAAAGCTTCCAAATGACTATGCGAGTAGATTATTTGTAGACTAGTGATATAATATTATAGTTTAATATGTGAAGCATGATAAAATAAAATGCCATTGCCATATTTAATTTGTTCAGTAAAGCATTCATTTAGTTATCAAGCATTCATTTTCTTTTTTTAAAGATTTTATTTATTTATTTGACAGACAGAGATCACAAGTAGACAGAGAGGCAGGCAGAGAGAAAGGAAGGGAAGCAGGGTCCCTGCTGAGCAGAGAGCCTGATGTGGGGCTCTATCCCAGGACTCTGGGATCATGACCTGAGCAGAAGGCAGAGGCTTTAACACACTGAGCCACCCAAGAGCCCCAAGCATTCATTTTCTTTATACAGAAGAGATAGAACAATATTATATAGTAGAAAATACAGTAAATAATCTAGAAACCTTGATCATTTTGTTTTGGCAATTTTAGAACATAAAATTAGCTAAAGCTCAAGTGCAAGTTATATTTGTATCATAGGAGGAAAAGTTAATTAAAAGTTTGTTTATTACCATAGTTTAACACTTCAACGAAATGATAACGAGTCCAAAATCAATGAATATATGAAGTATACAATAAAAACAATAATCTTGAGTGTATGTGACTCACTGTAGGTATTGATAGGCTAGAAATCAAAGGGAAAGTATCTATAGGGTTTGTTCAGTTCCATGCTCATCAGATTAATAGGCTTTCTCATATTGCTTCCTTCACCACATTAATTTGTCTAATGAAGTTTTCAAGAGTTAAAGACAGTGATAGGTTCATGGCTGGAGAGAAGGTACAGAATCTAAGATAGTTCAGCAGTGCTTATTATTTAAGAGAAAGACAGCATGGGAGGTGAGGGGTATATCATGCATCCTGTTTTCACTCCCTTTGTGGAGCACCTACCCTGGAGGTCATGTAATAATAACCAATGACCAAAAAACAATAAAAAAACCCAAACATCCATGTGGAAGTGCCATCCCTGCCTGGAGATGAGTAGACTGCTCAAACAGATCCTGGGCAGGCATCTCAGCCCAGGCCTGTGTTGGGGAAGCTGGTTCCTGGCTTTGGGCGCAATCTGGAAGCCAGCAAACTGACGGGAGAGTGCAGCCAGGGTTAACAGGACTGATGATCTTTTTGCAGCCAGGCCGCGGGTGGACACCCGCTCAAGGAGCCAGGCTAGGAGGCTGCCCAGCGCCAGCGCTGGTCAAGCTTGCAGCCCCCGGGGCTTCCCCCGCGCCCCAGCCAGGGCGGGGCCTCAGGAGGGAGGGGGCAGGGGCGGGGCAGAGAAGGGGCTTTGCTAATTGCCAAAGCGAAAAGGGAGCTCGCGGAGGACTCAGGAGGGAGGGGGGCGGAGGCGGGTGGAGGGCGGCGGGGAGAAGGCGCTTTGCTAATTGCCTAAGCTGGAAGTGAGCTCACAGAGGATGTGGCTGAGAGTCTGGGAGGAGGTGGAGGGGCTGGCGGAGGAGGGGCGGGCAGCGCCGCGGTGCTGTGCTGCGGCTCAGTCGGGACTGCAGGACCCACCGGACTCGCCGCCCGTACGCTCCCATGTGAGGCTCCGCTGTCCCGCTCCTGCTTCCTGCTGCCCCTCCCCGCCCCAAGGTTTCTCCGGACCACCCTCTGCACAGGGGTAAAGTGACACCGCGCCGCGCCCTCACCTGGAGCAGAAAGCGCGGACCCGACCTGGGGGCGAAGAGGGGGGTTGTGGAGGCCCAGCCTCCCGCGAACCCCAGGGCACCGGGACCACCCCGGACGCTGCGCCAAACCCGGGTCCTCATGGGGTCGGGCTGGGGACAGCGCCTTGCGAGGTGCCCCCCGCCAGCAGGCACGCTAGCCCCCATCTTTCCGCAGCCCCATGCGCCCGTGCTGAGGACCCCCTTCCCTCCCCCGCCGTGGCCCCGCTGCTTTTGTTCTGGACTTGGGATCCCAGGTGGAAACTAGTCCCTCAGACCTCCCTGGCAGCAAGGAGGGCAGGGAGGGATTCTTGGTTTCCTGCCCTGGGTCCTCCTCTCTCCCCATTCACAAGCCTTCTGGCTTCCCTTTACTCTCCTCATTGTCAGTTTTCTGAAATGGTTTTCTTCTGCATGTTGACCCAAAGAGCTATTTCATGAATGAATATACACGAAACTGAGTTGGAGCCCACCTGTAGAGGCCTTTCATTAGAATGGTCTCTGGTTCTAGCCTCAGTTCAGAATACTGCATGTACCTGAGGACCAAGTCCAGATGTTTCTTTCATCTCTGACTTGAATTTGAAATCCTCCTCAGACTTCAGCTTCCAGGATTTCTCCAGTCCTTGCTCTCCCACTGTCTTGCTGGGGATCCGCCATGAGTGTTGAACACAGGAATGAATGAATGATATATACCCCAGACTGCTGGGGCTTTGTCTTCTTTTGCTGAGGTTGGAAATGCTTGGGAGAGACCCCCTGTATGCAGATAGAGAGCTGCATGCAATTGCTTAGATAAACGTGTTCCCCACTTAATTGCTTGGGCATTGAACATTTCGCCCTTAACCAGTGGCTTGAGCAGTTAGGAGGAGACAATCTGGAGGTGAATCAGAAGATGGCTGAATCCACATGGTGGTGGTCTGGGTTTGGGAGATTTTCCTGGAGATTCAAAGGAAAGATATAAATTCTTCCAGTGTGGAGTGGTAAACATTTTATCGATGGGAGATGGAAAATAAATGGTCTGGTTAAACTTTCCCGCCCCCTCAAAACCCATTATTTGAAAACACAAAAAGGGAAGTGAAGGGAGAAATCCTCCCACTCCCATTCCCACTCACCTCCATAGCCATCTCCTCTTCCAAGAACCTAACAGACAAGGTGCCAAGAAGTGTTAGGTACCAGCAGTGGTCTCAGATCTCATTCAAGAATCATGGTGAAAGGCTTTCAAATAGATTGTGGGGGAACAGGGATCCAATTAGGGGGGGACAAGTTTAAGGTTTGCCTGGTCCCCTAAAAATTAATGGCACTAGAGAAGATGAGCTTTGGGAACTATAGCTTAATGGATACAATGTGTAAAAAGCTTCAGTGAGTCATGGTGGGAAGAGGCCAAGAGGGCAGCAAACACAGTCTTAGATGATGTTATTAATAGCACTACAGGCTCTAGATTTCCTGTGGTGGTGTTCTTGGCAAGACCAGCCCGGCCAAAGTGGATACTCTCAACCTGGAACAGAGGGTCTTGGAGATGCCAGCACGTGAGGTATGATGAGAGGGTAAAATGATAGGAGGTGTCCTTTGGAAGGACTGACTCCTTGACTTTAGAACCCAAATCTGTAGGTGAAATCTTTCTGGCTACAAAGAGGGCCAAGGCCTCCTAAGGTCAAGGTCTCCTCGTCACTTGCAAAGATGTCGAAGAACATATTCAGACATTTCAAAGATGTCCTCATATCATTGGTTCCCACTCTGGAATTCTATCAATAAGGTGAGAGTTCCTCTAGTTGAAAAAGAGATCTAAAAAGACTTCCCTTTCTCATGTAATTTCTGTAACCTCCAGGACACACCCACCTCCCCCTTCCAGCTCTGTAATGAAGCCACAGCTGGTGCCAATTTGTGGAACTCCTTAAAGGCTATTCTCCCTTATATACCCCGGGACCAAGTTCCCATGCTCCCTCACCCGATTTCCTGCACTCACCTCCCACCTGGTGTGTTCACACCTGCAAGTGCCTTTTACCAACCCCTTTGCCAAAAGGCAGCCAGAGTGACCTTTCAAAGACCTATCAGTTCCTGGCATTTGTCTCCATAGAAATCTGCACTGATCTTCTAACAAATTCTCAGTCCTCCAAAGGCACCCATAATCCTCCCATCAGTCTATTCATACCCCTCCAACTGACTGATGCCTGTTCTGCCCCATCTCTCTGCCCTTCAACCACACTGCCTCCTTCATCCTGTGGAGACCTCTCATGGCACCTGCCTCCAAGCACAGGTGATTCCCATTGATGGGAAGACCCTCTTCTCTCCCCCATCTCCCCACTCCAGTTACTCCCACTTATTCGTGAGCTCACAAGCCCCATGGTACACACTCTCCATGCAGCCTGCTCTCTCTTTTCTAGCACTGGCCTCCGTTTCTAGCTGTGCTTGTGTCATGGATGTCCCTCCCCAGCCAGCCTCCAAGCTCTCCTTCCCTTTAGCTCCAACACCTGACACAGTGCCTGTCACGTAGTAAGCCCTGGCTAGCTTCTAAGAGCCTCACTGAGGGACTGAAAGCATTTTAAAAATGTCACCACGTAGGCTCCAAACTGTAGGCAGAAAAAGCTTTGCCTGGATTGACATTTTAGAGACGTATTCGTCAAGTTGGATGTGTTCACTGACTTTACCTTGTAAAATTTAAAAAAAAAAAAAGGACCTCTGTATCGCTTCGCATCTAAGGAAGGCGCATGTATACTATTAGACCACGTTATGAGCTTAATGGAAGGAGACAAGATGTTTTCGCTAAGAAAATGTATAAGACTGTTGAGGTCAAGTGGGAGGAAACAGTCCGTTTGTTGGAGCATTGCTATCTTACTCTATCACAGCCACTCATAAAAATGTGACACGGGGTGAGTCAGAATTGACTGTCGGAGAGGAGTTAGATCTGGCTCATGTTCCTACAGACATGAAAGCCAGAAACGAAGAAGGAGGCTTTGAAAGCGTGGGTTGAGGAGGCCGTGTGGTTCACTGCGATGAGCTAAGTGCCCAGGGCCACCAGCAGACATGCTGGCCTGTGTCCGTCCTTTGTTCTGGGGTCCCTCTTGCACCATGTGGTGAGGCTGGTGGCTGGGAGAAGCTCAGGACAGGACCTGGTGGCATCTTATTTCTCCCACCCTCCTGTGGGCTCCAGTGGGCTCCAGTAGGTCCCAAGGGACAGCCTGCCTTCCTTGAAAAGCCCAGTAGCACTGGGAGCAGAAACTGGGGCCAAAGAGTGAGCACCCTGTTTGACAAGCTGGACCAGCCACCTCTTCTTCAGATGCAGGGGGAGCCCTGGCATGCTGACTCCTCCCTTCTCCCTTTCCCCTTTCCTCTTTCCTCCCTCTTTCCTTCCCCTCTCTCCTTCCCTTGTGGTGCCCTTTCCCAATGCCCACTTCATCCCTTTTCCTTTCTACATACCTGTCTTCTAGAGTTTCTTCTCTTTCCTCCCCATTACTTCCCTTCATCTGAATCTCCTCTTTGGTCCCTTTGTCCCTGCTCTCTGCTCCTCCTCCCCTTCCCTGGCCCCTGTTCAGCTCCATACTGAATGCAGGCAGAGCTGGACTAACATGCTCACTTGCTTGCTCAGCCAACCTCCAGAGAAGTCACTCTTCGGTGGCCACCTTCCTGACCCCCTGGTCGCTTCTCCACTTGTTCAGATATTGCTCTGAAGTCTGAGGAGGACAGAGCAGGGCTGCCACAGAAGCAGGCCAGAGGAGAAACCAAACCATGTGTCCACACTGTCCCCCAGCACTGCTGCTCTGAGAGCTTTCGGAGTCCTCAACAGGGTTAGGATTTAGGGGCTTCTTCAGAACCGGGAGTGAAAACAAGCATAGGTCAAAAGAAAAGCGACGGCCCCCACACAAAAATAATAATCACAAATGAAAACTATGTTAACTCTGAAGTCCCAAAGTCGAAGAATTGCCTTGAATCTGTCACTAGAAAGCACCCAAGGCCTCACTCTCTGGGTTCTGGGTGCCCTGGGAATGGCAGGAGGCTCTGACATGCACGTGGGGGTGCCGAACTATGAGGGCTAGCCTGCCCGCTGGCAGGGGGGGGGGTACCCCCTGTGGCGCTGTCCTGGCACAACCCCCTGCGTAGGGGGTGTGGCGCGGCGTCCTGGGTGGTCCTGGTGCCCTGGGGTTGCCGGAAGCCTGGGCCCAGACCACTCCACCCCCCCCCACCCCCCCCCCCCCGCTCCTGTCCTGCGTTTTCTGCTTCAGGTGAGGGCGCGTCGAGGTGTCACTTTACCTGTGAGCAGAGGGTCCTCCAGAGAAGCCATGGGGCAGGGAGGGGCAGCAGGCAGCAGGAATGAGAACGGGACACCGTGGCCTCTGGGGCTAAGCTGGAGCGTGGGAGCGCAGGGGCAGCGAGTATGGTGGGTCCTGCAGTCCCGAATGGGCTGCAGCACAGCACCCTGGAGCTGTGTGCCCCTCCTTCCCGCCTGGGCAATTAGCAAAGCCCCTTCTCCTGGCCCCCCCCGCCCCGCCCCCGCCCCCCTCCCTCCTGAGTCCTCTGAGAGCTCACTTCCAGCTTTGGAAATTAGGAAAGACCCTTCTCTGCGCCGGCCCTGCCCCCTCACTCCAGGGGCCTGAACCCTGGCTGGGGTGCAGGGCTATGCCCTAGCATGCTGCCCCATTGCCAGCGCCTGCGCTGGGCAGACTCATAGCCTGGCTTTCTGAGCGGGTGTCCACGGGCAGCCTGGCTGCGAAAAGATCATCAGTCCTAAAGGCCAGCTGCACTCTTGGGTCAGTTTGCTGGCTTCCAGATTGCGCCCAAAGCCAGGAACCAGCTTCCCCAGCACAGGCCTGGGCTGAGATGCCTGCCTGGGATCTGTCTGAGCAGTCTCCTCCACTCCAGGCAGGGATGGCACTTCAACCTGGATGTTTGGGTTTTTGGTTTGTTTTTTTGGTCATTGGTTATTACATGACCTCCAGGGTAGGTGCTCCACAAAGGGAGTGAAAACAGGACGCCTGATATATATGCATATGTCCATTCTAGAAAAATAGCTTGGGGTTCTCTCGGAAACGCGGCATTGGTCCTTGCACTATGGTTTAATAGAAAAGGGATTATGCACCAAGTTACTTAAATGAGCATAGGTTGAAATCGTTTACTGAGAGTAAATATTTTAAATAGTTATATTTTAACTAAATCTATCATCAATCATAAATCTATTACACGAAGGTTACAGGCAATTTAAAAGCAAGAGCACTCTCTTCAGGGTTTTAAATAATCCCTGTCTGTCTTGGCACATGAGAATGCAAAGATAGGAAATGGTTTGTAAAAGATCATATAATAGCTTTTACTAATTCTATTTATTTGACAGACAGAGATCACAAGTAGGCAGAGAGGCAGGCAGAGAGAAAGATGGGGAAGCAGGCTCCCCGCCAAGCAGAGAGCCTGATGAAGGGCTCGATCCCAGGACCCTGAGATCATGACCTGAGCCCAAGGCAGAGGCTTAACACACGGAGCCACCCAGGCGCCCCCAGATGAAATACATTTCTGACTTAGAAACTTCAGATAGAATTATTTTGTCCATGATGACAACTGAAGAAAATGTGTCATCCCTAAACCTAACCTTAAACCCTACCAACACTGAAACCTAAGCTGACCTTAAAGCCCAAACTAGAACCCTGAATCCCAAACCTGGAATGGAACCCAAAGCCTGTACCTGAGCCCTGGATCCAAGCCCTGAACCACGAACCCAAACCCTAAACAAGACCTCCAAGTCATGAAACCTGAACCCAAATCTCAGCATGAAGTCAAACCCCAAATTTGACCTTGAACTTTATCCCATAAGTCCTGAGTTTTAAAGCCTAAATCATAAACTTAAAGCCCTAAACTATAACTCTGTTCCCTTGTCCTTCACTCTAAACCCTCACCCTAACACTAAACCAAAAGCCTGATTAGAACTCTGACTAAAACCTGAACCTGAACCCAAATTCAAACCCTTCACCACACTTTGCTTATGCACTTGCCATTGATGGATATTTGCAGTTTGTACCTCTTGATTCTTGTGAACATTGTTTGGGTTGGGGGCTAGGGTTAGGGTCTTGGATTAGGGTAGGGTCCAGGCTTGAGACCAAGTTGAGGTCAGAGTGTGGGTCTGCATCAGGGCCATGTTCAGTGACACTGTTTGGGTCAAGGACTGTTGTAATTCCACATTGTTTCCAATTCATTGTTCCTTAGCTATTTGGGGGGAAGTTGGGGGGTATTGGGCTCCATGCAGCTTGAATTTCCGGAATGAAATGGCATCAGCTGGACCCGGGGAGGGAGCAGGACCTTCCATTGAAGGGTGAGCTCCCACAGTCCTGCACTGCCTTGCACCGCCTGCAGAGGGCGCCAGACCCCAGCTCCGCCCTGAGCCCAGGCTGCACAGCCACAGCTGTGACCTGAGCCCTGCCTTTTCAGGACCCACTGTGGAGACTTCTGGAGAATGTGGGGCGCCTCCCACCCTGACAGGACAAGCTGAGGAGGGTGTGGCTCTGCATCCACACTGACCGGACCCGTTGTGGAGAACGCGCCCACACTGGCAGCAGTCCAACCTCCTAAGGACCAGACGCTGGAGGAGGTGAGGAGAAGTGCCTTAGTGGACTGTCAAGGGGTTCGTGGTCTCAGGACCCCACAGAGAAAGGGCGCCCTGTGTAGACACTGGGGCTTCCGTCGTTTTGTGTGAGGAGACGTGGCCTCCTGCTGTGCTGTGCGCGGGGCTGTGGGGTCCCCCCTTTCTGGGCTCGGGTGATCCTTGGTCCTTGTCTGTGTTTGTGTGCTCGCGGATTCGGTTCCTTGGGCTCCTCAGATGGTCTGCAGTCAGGGAGCGTCCCCCTGCTTTGGTGCTCGTGCTCTCCCCACCTCAGCCCTGCGGGGTCCTTCCCGTGTCCACACCCACTCCAGGCTTGCGCCTAGTCCGGAAATTCGGGAGCCAAAGTGAGGACTCTGTAGCCGGTTTTGGGGAGAGTAGGTATTTTCCCAGTGTGGGTTCTTCCCTGAGCACAGTGCCTCCCCATCTCCGTGTGTACCCCTCCCTGTCTGTCGTCATTGTTGCAGGGCTGTTACTTTCTTGGTTCAGGGGCCTCCTGGGTATCTTGCTATCTTGGATGCAGGTGTAAATGAGATCGTTCTCAGCAGTCTCTTTCTGATGGGTCCTTCCGAGCACCTAGGAGTGCCACTAATTTGTGCATATTGATTTTGTTCCTTGCAAGTTCTTGAATTTATTAGTTCGATTGGCCTTAAACTTAATCTGTCAGTTATTTGACCAGCAGCATGGGTTTAATTGGGAAGAGCAGAGAATGGCAGTCTGGGCTGAGCAAGCTAAGGTCCCATCACAGGCAAGTGCGAGAAACAAAGGAGAGGAACATTATTTCATGGAGGAGGAAGAAGTTGGGAAGGGTGCTTGAAGGAAAGTCCCTTGGAGAAAGGCAGGGTGATGGAGAATTCTCACCAGCTGAGCTGCAAAGCTCCTACAAAAAGTCAGGAGATGAACCTCCAGCTTCCCCTGTGGGGCCTAAAATTGGTGAGTCTCTCCTGTGGGGGATTGCAATGTGGGGTCTGTAATGGGCACTGAGCACCAGGCGCCCCCTTCCAGCCTCCCCTTCTGGCATCCCCAGTCCACTTTACTGGGGCTTCCCTTCCTGCTTTTGCACAGTTCTAACCAGCTTGTGGTGGAACGTTGTGGAAAAACTGAAATTCCAAATCCACTGCTTCTACTGCACCTGAGATACAGGGGCCCATGATTTAATCCTCCCACGAGTCTCTTGCTAGCCCCACCTGTCCGTTACTCATTTTGAGAGTTGATATTACCAAAGTACTGTAATTCTAAAAATTTCTGAATTAGCTGTATTATTTCTTTTTAGGTATGAAGTTAACTTCCAATTATATGAATTTAATATTTTGGTCATTGTTTTCTAATTTTATTGCCTTATTCTTGGAAAATATAGCCTGATATTTAACTCTAGGAATTTATTGGCATATACTTCTGGCCTAAATAATGGCCTGTTTGTGTAAATGTTCAACTTATGCTTATATACTTACTGAAGACTCTTGTTTTGGGGTCAGGATGGCTACATTTATTAATAGATCAGGACTATTAGATTCTCTAAATTTTGATGTCTCTTAATTTAATCTAATTAAATTATCAGTTAATGAAAGAAGTTAAATTTTTTATGTACTACTGCATCTAAACTTATCAAAGTCTTTGCTATAATTAGACAAGTATGTCATCCTGTTTTTATACCAAGTCTCACATTAAAAAAATCATACTATCTGAAATATTATTTATTTTTATTATTATTTATTTTTTTTAAAAGATTGTATTTATTGGGGTACCTGAGTTAAGTGTCTACCTATAGCTCAGGTCATAATACCCGGGTCCTGGGATAGAGCCCCGCAGGGGGTTCCCTGCTCAGTGGCGTGCTTCTCCCTCTCCCTCTGTTATTCCCTCTGCTGTGTGCATGTTTTTCTTTTCTCACTCTCTCTCAAATAAATAAGTAAAATTTAAAGATTATCTCTCTCAAATAAATAAGTCAAATTTTTTTTTTCTCAATGGGAGGGAGAAGCAGACTCTCCACTGAGCAGGGAGCCTGATGCAGGGCTCAATACCAGGACCCTGGGATCATCACCTGAGCTGAAGGCAGACACTTGAACCGACTAAGTCACCCAGGCACTCCAGCTGTTTATTTATTTATTTATTTTTATTATGCATATGTTTTATCTCTCTTTTCTACAAGTCTTTTTTTTGATCTTTTTACTTTTTTCATAAAACTGAATTATTTCAAGATGACTTGGTCATCCTCTTTTCCCCAACCTCAAAGATCATAGAGTATATTTTAACTGTTAAAATAATATTAGTATTTAAGTGCTGCCTACACAAATTAAGGCAAATTATCTGTGATCTGTATTCCTGAAAATATTTTTTTTATTATGCCTTCCTATGCCAATGACATTTTATAAGGATCTAAATGTTTCCATTTGTGATTTTTTTTCAAGATAATAAAGCTATTACTTCATTCTTTTTTATAGCTGATGTTATTTAAAAAATTTCTGTCAGTCTGATTCTTGTTTCTTTATTAATGAATTATTTTTTTTCTCTCTAACACTTGTGATTTTTTTTGTGTGTCTTTGGTATGTATGCCCTAGTTTGGGATTCATAGAGTCAACTCTAGTTATGAATATTTTCTTTCTTTTCTTGTATGTAAGTTTTAATCCAGTGTCTTGACTATTTTATGCTTGAGAAATAAATGTACATTAATATTCAAATATTTCTTTCCTTTTTCTTCTTTCATTTAAAAAAAGTCATTTATTTTATTTTATTTAAAAATATTTATTTATTTATTTGGAGTAGAGAGAGAGGGTCATGAAGAGTGGCTGATTATATACTTTCAATTTGGGAGGAGGTTAGGGATAGCACAAGCCTCCAAGGTATTTTATAAACAAGGTTTCCAGGACCTTGAGGGGCTAGCTATTGTTAGGGAAAGGTCATTTATTACTATTTAGTAAAAACTCAGGGAAGAGACTCTTCTGATGTGTATCAGTGGGTATATGCTTGGGAGATGATTGCCAATGTATATCTTGAGGGCAGGGGTGGGGAGTAGAGATAAAGAAGTTTCCAAAGTAATTTTTACATGTGAAAGTAGATTTTCAGTATCCTGGGGGGAGGACTAAGAATGCTTTTTGCCCTGAGTGGATGTGTCCACATGGAAGCAGCTGAGTCCCCAGAGGAGCTTCAAGGACTTGTCAACAGGCTATGAGTAGTAAGGAAATCTAATTTCTTCTCTAGCTTTTGTTCCACACACATCACCTACATCTTACACCTCTTTTATATTGATAATTTTAATGCTTTGCTGGTATCCAGATGACTATATCCTTAAGTGACTTCTTATCTCTATTGAATCCATTACGTATTCTATCCATTGTATTCTTAATTCAACTAGATTACATATATTTAATCTATTAGTACCACTAGGTTCTTATTCTTGTTTTTATTTCAAAATCTTTCCTTATTTCCTTACATTATTTATTGGGTATATTTTAAATCCCTGAAATACTCACTTATTATATATAAGCTGTCAACCGTATTCTTATTTTGAGGTAGCTATATCTTTTTGGGTTTTAGGACATCATACCAACAATGCCAAATAATTTTCAGACAACAGCAGGATCTCCAAGAATTCAACTAAATTCTGACACTATCTACCTGAACATAGTGTAAGATTTCATCAGTTAAGGGATCAGTCCTCCAAGACTATCTCCAACCCCACCTCAGATGCCAGTCTCACTGTAGGCCCCAGGTTATTACCTGTGCTTGTGACTGAGCAACTACAGGTTGGAGGTCCCAGTGGCCTACTTCTTACGTTCTTTTAATTTGCTACAGGGACTCACAAAACTCAGAAAAATACTTACTTTATGTTTGCCAGCTTATTAAAAGATATAATAGAAGATTTAAATCAATAGATAGATAAAGAAGTGCACAGGGCAAGGTATGGAGAATGGGCACAGAGCTTCTATTACCTTCTGTAAGACTGCCACTCTTCCTGCCTTTTCATACATTTCACAAACTAAAAGCTTTCTGAACCCAGTCCTTTCAGCTTTTCTGTGGAGGCTTCATGACATAGTCATGACTGACTAAATCATTGTCATTTGCTGATCTAATCTCCAGATCCTCTTCCCTCCCCAGATAATCCTGTATTGGGAGGAAGGGGAGGCAAAAAGTTGTGAAGGCTTTCACCAAGTGGTTGGTCCTTCAGGCAAACAGCCCTTGCCTTGAGTGAGGTCTGAAGGTCACTTCATTAACAGAACAAAACACACCTCTCTCACCCTTATCACAGGAAATCCCAAGAGTTTTAGGAGCTGTGAGTCAGTAGCCATGGTTGAAAACCAAATATTCAGATGACCAAAATATATTTCTTGTAAACCACTATATTACACTACATGCTTAAGTATTTAATTATGTGATCTTTTAAACTAATATTTTTCTAAGAGTATAAACTGTTCTGGCAGTAATCTGGATTGGGGAGTGATGTATTGCCAAATTTCTGTCATTTTAGTCCAGGAAGTCAAAGAGAAAGAACAGGAGAGCCCCTTAGGGCAGGAAGTTCAAAGTAACAATGTTAACTACTACTACCTTTTCTTGATTTTTTTTTTAAACAAGCAAATCTTCTCTTCAGAATTGCAGTTTAAAGCCAAGAACATGCAGAATTGGGAGAAAAAATAGTTAAATTTGGAGACTTGCAGAGGTAGAATCAGAGTAGTGAAAGCCATTACAGCAACTGAACTAACTGAGGTCAGTCTTTGGTGAATCACAGAAACAGGTGGAGTTGTCAAACAAAGGAATCTTTGTTTACAACATACAAGGAGATCACAGGGAATAAGTTCCAAAGCCTTGACTGTTTGAACAGGAGAGAGATTTTTATTTAGTATTTAAGATGAATACTCAGAAGGGAGAGTTTTATTATTCCGTGTATGGTTGGTCATAAGGTTGTGGATGCATGCACATCCACATATGTATTTGTGCAATATGTATTGCATGTTCACCTGAATGAAGCTTGTATTCCACCGAGGGCAGAAACTTCAACGTCAGAATAAAGCAGAGGTAACTGTTGGACAAGGGAAAGGGACTCTGCAGGCTTCAAGAGCAGATAGAAACTAGATGGGGTCTTGGGCTCATTTTCTGGGACAAGGAATGCAAGGCCTTGATTGCTTTTGAAATAGCACTAGGAGTTTTACCACTGATTTATTGTCTCAATAGCTTAGGCTATTTCCTGGTCTGGTGGTGACTGTTAGTTTTCCCATTGCCTTGTTCCCTCAAAATCCTTAAGGAGTGAGGTTTTTGCATTTCTTTGTAAGAACCTCCCAGGAAGTTTTGGAAGAAGTGTGCTTGGGCAAGTACACAGGTGGGGTATAGATCATTGAAAATAGCTGGGGACAAAAAATGATTTTCTTATGTCAGGAAAACTATATGTCATCTTAATTTTCTGGGAACCTCTAATTCTTTCTGCTGATGTTACCAGCAGGCTTCTGAGATATTACTGATTGTTCTCTTGTACCTAAGGAAAAAGAAATGTAGAAAGCAAAAGACAAAACTTTAAAATCTATCCCCCAACTCATCAATTCACTGCAGCCACCTCTCTGTCTTTCCCTTTCTCTTTTTCTTTATCTTTCTCTCTCACTTTCTCTCTCACATACGCACAACACACGCAAATCATCTTAAAACAATTTTTAATTTTCCCTATTCCATTTTAATATACTTGAGGCATGATCATTTTCTTAGTAAATACAAGAAAAAAAATCTAGGATTCCATCATTCTGTGTGATTAAAGTATTGAGGAATTTACTTCCAATAGCACTTATAAAAACACATTTTATTTATGTAATATTATATAATCAGGTGCCTGCATTTTTCTTATTCTCTAACTAGTGTTATTTGGCAATTAATATTTTGTCAATCAATATTCCCCTATATCTGAATGTGTGGGCAGTGAGAGATGAGTTAGAGGCAAGGATGGTGAACACTCCCAACAACTGCAGACTACATATATCTTAAGCCATGATTTTCTTTGCAAAGGTCAACATTGATAATGTTCTAGTCATACCTCCGTGTACCAGGAAAGAAGTAGCATATTTCTTGAAAGACACAGCTATCAAAGCTCCATTGAGAAACTGTAAAGATGGACAAGCGATTTCCAAATTACATATCTGATAATGGACATCTACTCTGATTATTTAAATATGAATAAAAATAAAAAACCTTACTAATAACCAAACAGAGTATCCAATTTTACATGTGAAGGAAATAATGGAAGAGACATGTCACCAAAAGTATATGGATGGCTTATAGGCACATGACAAATTTCTCAACATTTAGACATTAAAGAAATACAAATTAAAATCATAAAGAGACATGCTTACATATCTATTAGAATGGCTAAAATTATAAAGGCTAATTGTACTTGGTCTGAGCTAGATTGAGAAGCAACAAAAAATCTAAACTGTTGTTGGCATATATCATGATACAACCACTTTGGAAAATAGTTTGAAAATTTTTTTAAATGCAAAATATGTTGCAGTTACAAAAATAGCCATTTTACTTCTAGGCATTTAACCAAGAGAAACAAGCCCTATGTTCATACAGGGACTTGTATATGAATTTCATAGCAGCTTTATTTTTAAGAATTGAAAACAGTGGAAATGTTCATCAATGTCCATCCATAGAGCAAAGAAAAATTATGATCTATTCATTAAAGAGATTACTATTCAACATCAAAATGAACTATTTACAATTGGAGATTCTCAAAGTAATGATGCTGAGAAAAGAAAAGCCAGGCAATGAATAGTATATACAGTGTGATTCCATGACTATAAAAAATCTAGAAAATACAAATTTATATATAGTCACAGTCATCAAATATATTGGTGTGATTTTAGTGCCTTCTTCTGTGATCCTATAGCTTCCTACACTTGCATCTCTGAGCATTTGTTACACCATGTGAAAATATGAACTCTTTCTCTTTATTCTGTCTTACTAGAATAAGAGTCCTTGAAATTTTATGGACAATTGAACTCTCAGTTATTAGCAGAAATTCTATCACACAGTAAGTTTCCAAATATAAAAGCCAGAGTTTTACAATGACTTCTAAGCTTTTACATGATCTAGCCACTCATTTAACCTCTGTGACCTCTTTCCCTGCTACTCTTCAGTCACTCACAGTGGCCTCCTTGCTATTCCTCAGATATGCCAGGCATGATCCAACCTTATGGCCTTCAAGATAGCCAATTCCTTTGTCTGGAGTGACCTTATTGCTGATAGTTCTACGCAAATTCATCACCTTTCCATACCTTTGTTCAATTGTCAGCTTCATTGTAACTACCCTGATCTTCCTATTAAAAATTTTAACTCCCCATCCCCTGCCTAGCAACCTTGATTTTTCTCACCCTGATCGAGTTTTTCTTTTTCCCCATTGTACTCATCCTTTTTGAATGCACTATGCAATTTTTATTAAGGTTTATAGCTTTGAATTGTCTCACCCATTAAAATAAAAGTTCTACAAAGCCAAGTATTTCATTTACCAGTGTAGTCTGAAGTAATATCTGCCATATAATAGTTCAGTAGACAACTGGTAAATTTCAAAATAAATTAACGTTGAGAATATACTGAATTTCACAAGTCATTTCAATATTTATTTCCAAAAAATAAACTATGTAAAACATACCTTAAATTTACTTTCAAAATATTTTATAGCATATAATGGACAATATACATAAGCCTTAAAGAAACAATCCTATAAATAACCATTTCATACCTACTTAAAAACTACATAATACCACACTCCTAGATCCTCTCTGAACGCTCTAAAATAACCCTAAAGGAAATACATTTTTAAAAATAACAGATTTTTTGTCAAATAATTTAATAAAATAAAAGTTTCATTCATCTATGTAGATCATAATAAATGTTTTTAATAAGCATGAAATTATAACTCTGAAGTGTGCTAAAATGAAACCACCTGCTAAGGGTGAGAGAATAAAAATAAACATCATGTTTCCAAATAAGAGGAATTTATTACCTTTGAATCAAAGCATGTGGATTTGTTCAAACTGGCAATAAAGGAATATGGAGACACAAACCATAGAAAGTCATATTTTAGATTTCTAAAAGACTTCGAAGTGAAAAGTATACATTCACTTCTCACTTATTGCTCCTACATATTCATGAATTTGAGAGAAAATATAGGCCCTGTGTGTCTTAGCAACTAATGGGATATTTTTTGATATTTACATGCTTACACATAGTATGTGTTATAGTCTTCTCTTTTACATGCTGTAAAAAGGTTAACCCCTTTTCTGCAGAGATCTGAAAATGTGAAACAGTGCCTGAGTAGCTGAATTCATCTAATTCAAATTTCTTGCAGGTCTAAGACCTATTGATTTTCACTTGACTGCCTCCTTTTTCATCTGTCAATTGGTTACAAATTCTGGTACTGAAGAGAATACATTGGGGCTGGTGGCTTAGTGTGTTAAAGCCTCTGCCTTCAGTTCAGGTCATGATCTCAGGATCCTGGGATCGAGCTCCACATCGGGACATAATGTAACGACAGATAGTTTATATGGGAGCCCTTTGGGTACTCTGGTGGATGAATGTTTTTAAATTAGTTTTTCATGGACATGGGGAGTTAGAGACGAGAAGGGAGGTGGGGGAAATTGGAAGGGGAGCTGAATCATGAGAGACTATGGACTCTGAAAAACAATCTGAGGGTTTTGAAGGGGCGGGGGATTTGGAGGTTGGGGTACCAGGTGTTGGGTATCATAGAGGGCACTGCTTGCATGGAGCACTGGGTGTGGTGCAAAAAGAATGAATACTGTTATGCTGAAAATAAATAAAAAATTAATTTAAAAAATATTAGTTTTTCGTAAACTACAAAAAAAAAAAAAAAAAAGAAAAGCGCTCCCATTTATAGCGTACACTTTATGGTTCACAAGGCACGTGCCAACAATAAAAATAATAATGGGTTACCGTTACACTTCATAGAAAAGGAGGTACAGGGAAATTGAATGAAAGGGAATAACAAAGTAGGTTCATAAGTCAATCTTCCTTGTAAAAAAATTAACGTGAAAGTGCGTTTCTGCCACCTCTCTCCTGTGTGACATTTTATCGATGGGAGATGGAAAATAAATGGTCTGGTTAACCTTTCCCTCCCCCTCAAAACCCATTATTTGAAAACACAAAAAGGGAAGTGAAGGGAAAAATCCTCCCACTCCCATTCCCACTCACCTCCATAGCCACCTCCTCTTCCAAGAACCTAGCAGACAAGGTGCCAAGAAGTGTTAGGTACCAGCAGTGGTCTCAGATCTCATTCAAGAATCATGGTGAAAGGCATTCAAAGAGATTGTGGGGGCACAGGGATCCAATTAAGGGGGACAAGTTTAAGGTTTGCCTGGTCCCCTAAAAACTAATGGCACTAGAGAAGATGAGCTTTGGGAACTATAGCATAATGGATACAATGTGTAAAAAGCTTCAGTGAGTCATGGTGGGAAGAGGCCAAGAGGGCAGCAAACACAGTCTTAGATGATGTTATTAATAGCACTACAGGCTCTAGATTTCCTGTGGTGGTGTTCTTGGCAAGACCAGCCCGGCCAAAGTGGATACTCTCAACCTGGAACAGAGGGTCTTGGAGATGCCAGCACGTGAGGTATGATGAGAGGGTAAAATGATAGGAGGTGTCCTTTGGAAGGACTGACTCCTTGACTTTAAAAGGGAGAACCCAAATCTGTAGGTGAAATCTTTCTGGCTACAAAGAGGGCCAAGGCCTCCTAAGGTCAAGGTCTCCTCGTCACTTGCAAAGATGTCGAAGAACATATTCAGACATTTCAAAGATGTCCTCATATCATTGGTTCCCACTCTGGAATTCTATCAATAAGGTGAGAGTTCCTCTAGTTGAAAAAGAGATCTAAAAAGACTTCCCTTTCTCATGTAATTTCTGTAACCTCCAGGACACACCCACCTCCCCCTTCCAGCTCTGTAATGAAGCCACAGCTGGTGCCAATTTGTGGAACTCCTTAAAGGCTATTCTCCCTTATATACCCCGGGACCAAGTTCCCATGCTCCCTCACCCGATTTCCTGCACTCACCTCCCACCTGGTGTGTTCACACCTGCAAGTGCCTTTTACCAACCCCTTTGCCAAAAGGCAGCCAGAGTGACCTTTCAAAGACCTATCAGTTCCTGGCATTTGTCTCCATAGAAATCTGCACTGATCTTCTAACAAATTCTCAGTCCTCCAAAGGCACCCATAATCCTCCCATCAGTCTATTCATACCCCTCCAACTGACTGATGCCTGTTCTGCCCCATCTCTCTGCCCTTCAACCACACTGCCTCCTTCATCCTGTGGAGACCTCTCATGGCACCTGCCTCCAAGCACAGGTGATTCCCATTGATGGGAAGACCCTCTTCTCTCCCCCATCTCCCCACTCCAGTTACTCCCACTTATTCGTGAGCTCACAAGCCCCATGGTACACACTCTCCATGCAGCCTGCTCTCTCTTTTCTAGCACTGGCCTCCGTTTCTAGCTGTGCTTGTGTCATGGATGTCCCTCCCCAGCCAGCCTCCAAGCTCTCCTTCCCTTTAGCTCCAACACCTGACACAGTGCCTGGCACGTAGTAAGCCCTGGCTAGCTTCTAAGAGCCTCACTGAGGGACTGAAAGCATTTTAAAAATGTCACCACGTAGGCTCGAAACTGTAGGCAGAAAAAGCTTTGCCTGGATTGACATTTTAGAGACGTATTCGTCAAGTTGGATATGTTCACTGACTTTACCTTGTAAAATTAAAAAAAAAAAAGGACCTCTGTATCGCTTCGCATCTAAGGAAGGCGCATGTATACTATTAGACCACGTTATGAGCTTAATGGAAGGAGACAAGATGTTTTCGCTAAGAAAATGTATAAGACTGTTGAGGTCAAGTGGGAGGAAACAGTCCGTTTGTTGGAGCATTGCTATCTTACTCTATCACAGCCACTCATAAAAATCTGACACGGGGTGAGTCAGAATTGTCTGTCGGAGATGAGTTAGAACTGGCTCATGTTCCTACAGACATGAAAGCCAAAAGCGAAGAAGGAGGCTTTGAAAGCGTGGGTTGAGGAGGCGGTGTGGTTCACTGCGATGAGCTAAGTGCCCAGGGCCACCAGCAGACATGCTGGCCTGTGTCCGTCCTTTGTTCTGGGGTCCCTCTTGCACCATGTGGTGAGGCTGGTGGCTGGGAGCAGCTCAGGACAGGACCTGGTGGCATCTTACCTCTCCCACCCTCCTGTGGGCTCCAGTGGGCTCCAGTAGGTCCCAAGGGACAGCCTGCCTTCCTTGCAAAGCCCAGTAGCACTGGGAGCAGAAACTGGGGCCAAAGAGTGAGCACCCTGTTTGACAAGCTGGACCAGCCACCTCTTCTTCAGATGCAGGGGGAGCCCTGGCATGCTGACTCCTCCCTTCTCCCTTTCCCCTTTCCTCTTTCCTCCCTCTTTTCTTCCCCTCTCTCCTTCCCTGGTGGTGCCCTTTCCCAATGCCCACTTCATCCCTTTTCCTTTCTACATACCTGTCTTCTAGAGTTTCTTCTCTTTCCTCCCCATTACTTCCCTTCATCTGAATCTCCTCTTTGGTCCCTTTGTCCCTGCTCTCTGCTCCTCCTCCCCTTCCCTGGCCCCTGTTCAGCTCCATACTGAATGCAGGCAGAGCTGGACTAACATGCTCACTTGCTAGCTCAGCCACCCTCCAGAGAAGTCACTCTTCGGTGGCCACCTTCCTGACCCCCTGGTTGCTTCTCCACTTGTTCAGATATTGCTCTGAAGTCTGAGGAGGACAGAGCGGGGCTGCCACAGAAGCAGGCCAGAGGAGAAACCAAACCATGTGTCCACACTGTCCCCCAGCACTGCTGCTCTGAGAGCTTTCGGAGTCCTCAAAGGGTTAGGATTTAGGGGCTTCTTCAGAACCGGGAGTGAAAACAAGCCTAGGTCAAAAGAAAAGCGACGGCCCCCACACAAAAATAATAATCACAAATGAAAACTATGTTAACTCTGAGTCCCAAAGTCGAAAAATTGCCTTGAATCTGTCACTAGAGAACACCCAAGGCCTCACTCTCTGGGTTCTGGGTGCCCTGGGAATGGCAGGAGGCTCTGAAAAGCGCGTGGGGTTGCAGAACTATGGGGGCTAGCCTGCCCTCTGGCAGGGGGGGGGTACCTCCTGTGGCGCTGTCCCGGCCTGACCCCTGCGGACAGGGTGTGGCGCAGCGTCTGGGGTGGTCCTGGTGCCCTGGGGTTGGCGGGAGGCTGCGCCCAGCTCCTGGACTGCATTTTCTGCTTCAGGTGAGGGCGTGTCGTGGTGTCACTTTACCTGTGAGCAGAGGGTCCTCCAGAGAAGCCATGGGTCGGGGAGGGGCAGCAGGCGGCGGGAACGGGAACAGGACACCGCGGCCTCAGGGGCTAGGCTGGAGCATGGGAGTGCAGGGGCAGCGAGTATGGTGGGTCCTGCAGTCCCAAATGGGCTGCAGCACAGCACACTGGCGCTGCGCGCCCCTCCTTCCCGCCTGGGCAATTAGCAAAGCCCCTCTTCCGGCCGCCCCCGCCCCCCTCCCTCCTGAGTCCTCTGAGAGCTCACTTCCAGCTTTGGAAATAAGCAAAGACCCTTCTCTGCGCTGGCCCCGCCCCCTCACTTCTGAGGCCAGAGCCCATGCTGGGGTGCTGGGCTAAGCTCCCAGTGGAGCATCTCAACAGGAAAAGGTCCACCCAAGGGAAGCTCAAAGTGATACATGCCAGGCACTGTGTCAGGTGTTGGAGCTAAAGGGAAGGAGAGCTTGGAGGCTGGCTGGGGAGGGACATCCATGACACAAGCACAGCTAGAAACGGAGGCCAATGCTAGAAAAGAGAGAGCATGCTGCATGGAGAGTGTGTACCATGGGGCTTGTGAGCTCACGAATAAGTGGGAGTAACTGGAGTGGGGAGATGGGGGAGAGAAGAGGGTCTTCCCATCAATGGGAATCACCTGTGCTTGGAGGCAGGTGCCATGAGAGGTCTCCACAGGAAGAAGGAGGCAGTGTGGTTGAAGGGCAGAGAGATGGGGCAGAACAGCCATCTCCATTCCTGTGTGTTCATAGGCTTCCAACGTTTAGATACACCCTTGTTCGTGGTGTATATGTTGGCAATTCTTCCAGGTTTCTGTTGTTTTGATGCTCCATCAAGACAAAACAACTTCCGCTTATCTTTTGTCTCTCGAAGGCATAAAATGACTCTCGCTGACATATGCACAAACACTTTGGCTCTCTTCTCCTTGGGAATAGCATAACCTATGTCTTCCCTGTTTCTTCACTTGCAAGCTATGAGTATCTTTATAGTCGAAGGAAATCTCCTATGGTCAACAGAAGGACGAGCTAGTTTAATATTTGCTGTTTTCTTATGGATGTTTTCTACCTTTTTTTTTTTTTAATTTGGAATTTCAACCACTCTTACAAACTGTTTGTATTGACGGGAGACTTTAGTCCTGATACTGAATGTATTATTGATAGGTAATAGTTCACTTTCTCATTTCGGTTGGCTTCTGACTTGGATTCTATTTGCCTTTCACCTATATGGTATTTTCTTGGGGTTGCTTCATTGGTACGATTCCTCGCTTCCTTCCCATATTTTGCATGTCTTATCTTTGTGTGTTTGCATGTGCATGTGTTAATGCTGTGTGGTGTGTGTGTGTTTCACATCACAATTATTATTAAAATACGAGAGAATGGAATTCGGTCTCTTGTGGGTAGCAATTCAATTTGACATGCCTTGAAATCTCACATTCCATCAGTTTCAGGAAATCTCCTGCAAGGAATGTCATCTCTTGTCCTCTTCAAGTAACACGTGTTCTCACAAAACTGCTTTCCAAAGAACAGCACCATTTGAATTTCTCATTAGAGTCATACTGTTTGTACCAATACCCTTTCTTTTTCGTATGATTCTTGAGTGTCATGAGTTAGTGAAATCGTCTGTCTGATGTCGTTCTGAGAATGATAGATGTGACAAAGCCCAATGCTCTCTGCAAGACTGCCATAAGAGACAAGTGGAAGAATTCCTTCTTGCTTATGTCTCAGTACGAATTGCGGTGACATGGAGGAGAGTGAGATGGTAGTAGTGTCTAATAACCTCATGCTTGTCTTCAGCTATGAAGGCAACAGGAAGATGAACACAACAACTGCATTGGGGTGGAAATTGACCTGAAGCCTACAAGATAAACTCCACAGCGAAAGAAAACGGAAGTTGCAGAGATGATGGGAGAAGGTTGGAGACATGGCTCAGGGGATATTTGGTTGGTTAGTGGATCAGAGGGCTGGATCCCATGAAGAGTACCAAGGCACAGGAGAGCAGGGCACACTGGGAACCCACAAGGAACCTGTTTCCCAGTGCCGTTGACTGTGAGACGCAGAGGGTCTGAAGGGCACGAGTACTTTACAACACAAGTGTTGAAGGCTGAAGTTTTCCTATCAGCAGGCTTGGCACACATCAACTTGAAGGAACACCATCTTTTTCCTGCATATGACACCAACAAGCGACCAGGAGCAGACAGCCTGGAGACAATGATCAGAGAGAGACAATACTAAGTGACGCACTGGGAAGATGGTGAGTAGTGGGAGTGATTCCTTGAAAGGCAGTGTTCGTGGAGATGTCTCAATGTGGACATAATAAATTTTGGGCTCTCGCAACAGCAGCATCAAGACAAAGCTACTGGCCAAGACAGGTATGTGAGGACATAGGCTGCCTAGCCAGCCAACTCGAAATCCCGACAGTGGAATACTTGGAAAACTGCCTTCCTCAGTCCAAGATGCTTAGTCCAAGGACAACGACTCTCCCATAGGGGACGAGAAGAAAGCTTTGACCACATGTTCTCTTCTGAACACAGCATTCTGCAGGCCTGCGTTCTGCTGAGTTGCTCGAATTTCTCCTTTCACAGGCACACCAGAGCCCACCAAGGTAAACCTCTGCATATTCAACCCGGACCCTAAAAACAACAAACGGCCGGAAAGGAGAGCTACAGCAAATGACTGGCCTCCAGGACAGGGTCAGCCACAACACAAACAGCAGTGGCATGCATGCCACATACACACTCACAAACACACACACACGCACGCACTCAACAAACCTTAAGGGCCAGCCCTGGGTACTCCGGATCTCTTCCTCCTAAATAAATTACCCTCAGGTTAGAAAGCAGAATGAGTTTAACGAATACAGAGAGGTGACAGAGACTTAGATCCAATGCAAAGATGAAAAAATCAATTGATGCCCAGGTAAAGGAAGAAGGAATGATTATGGCTAGGCAATCAGAGTGAACCCTCTACATAGAAAACGCCCGATGCGGGATTGAAAGCAGGGGCCTGGATACTCGCTGTACGTCAGAAAACATAGGAGATATCAGAGAGTCTCGAACCACAGAGATAAAACTGATAAAGATAAAAGCACCTAAAGAACTCCTGAAGAGAAGATTGGCAGGAGACTGTACACTGCAGCTCCATGCAGGATCCCATGATCTTACCTCCAGAGGCTTTTCCAAAAATTCCAATGCTGTTTCAGTTCTCATCATTTGAATTCGGGTGGCCCTCCAAAGATAGGGTCCTTATTCAAAAGAGCGAGACTGATACAAAGTGAAGGTCAAGCAAACGTTAATTTTGCACAAAGCATCGAGAATCATATTGACCGGTCAGGGCCTTCTCTTGCAAAGAGGCAACCCCTCCCAGCCTCAGAGACTAACATTTATAGCGGTAGTTTAGCCAGGCTATACAGACGTGGCCAATGAGATAACAATACAGAAAAAACTGCACAGTCGTGCTAAGTCTGCTACACCACAAAAACAAAAATGCTAGGTAACACATGGGTGGACAATTGGATCTCAATTTACCCTAGTAGATATATGCGTGCCCCTCTAATGGGATGTCTTCACCTGGCCTGATTCACCCTTGTATCTAGGCTTTGAGAGTAAGCTCCTCTGGGAGGAGTAGGGTCAATTTTGTTTACAGCATGGGTTCAATATAAGTTTACTGCAGAAACACAAAATGACTCCCTCTGGCCTAGCGGACCTTATAATGAGTAGCTGTAGCATCCCTAGAAATAGAGCCAAAATGACTTCCAAATCTTCAAAACTGACGATTTACCAAAAGCAGATTCTACATCCTAGAACCTTAGGTCCAGAATGGACTCATGTACTTGGAGTCCACAGGAGCAAGCATGGAGCATGTTGGAAAAGACCCATAGCCCAAGTGAAGCCATCTGAAAGACTTCCATGCCCGTTTCAGGAAGACAACTTGTATCTTCAAAAGGACGCATTGAAGAGGATTCAAATGTCAAAGAACCTGGAGCATTCCCACAGGGTCGTGCAGATACCCTCTGGAGGAGTACATGTAGATGTGACAGCACAAGCCTGCCTTCACCCTCTCATGAACATCCCCCAAATAGTTTCATGGGATAAGCAAACAATGCCTCTTGTGGAAGATGGGCGTGTTCTAATGGAGGCAGCAGAAGATGAACAGTGGGACAACAAAGGGCCATTAGAGAGCCACAGACAGCGTATGCTACAGGTTGGTGAGGATATTCAGGAAGACAAGGAACTGGAGAATGAACATTGGAGCTCTGAGCGAAGGTCTAGCATTTGAGATAATGGGAGGTTCTCTGAACCTGGCTGCCTTCCATAGAGATCTAGGTCCAAATTAAAGAAAACATCCCCTGGCCACAGTCAATCCTTGTACCCCGGTTGTGTTTTTGTCTTTTTGTCAAACAATGCACATGCACATATTTGACAGAGAGACAGAGAGATCACAATCAGGGTGTAGAGCTGGAGAGGGAAAAGCTGACTTACCCCTGAGCAGGGAACCTGAGACCAGAGTCGATGCCAAGACCCTGGGATCATGAGTTGAGCTGAAGGCCGCCTCTGAACTGATAGACACAATCCATGACACAACCTTTGACTTCTGAATACGTCCTAGTTCTAGACGTGAACCACTGCTCTGTCATTGTTCACAAATGAAGGGGAAATGGATTTTGGCTTGGGCTGGTGTTGCTTGAGCAACCTGGCCTGCTTTGAGAGCTGGTATAGTTTGTCCTCTTGAGGTAAGTGATTTGGCTATGTACAAACTACACTCCCACGCATATTTAGGTAAAGAGAATTCCTCCATTGAATGAAACTATGTCTTGTGGTTCCATGCTTCTGTGGATGGTGATGTGAGTCCTCCTTGCCTCTGAATCTGGATCTCTGTTTCTGCTCCCAGATGAGGGACAGTTTTAGCTCTGAATTCTCAAATCCATGTTCAGCCCTCTTTTTTTTCTCTCACTCCTACTTCTCCTACAATAAGCACCTCTTTCTATTCCTTGGAGTCAATGACTTTCCTAAGCTCATTGTCATGTTTCATCATTCTTCCTTCTTTCTTTGGATTTGTTTCCTTATTTACCATTCCTTTTCTGCCAGGTCAAAAATTTGGTCCTTTGCTTCTGCCAGCTTCTTGGACTTTTCCTTCAGTCTGCTACCAATCTTTTCTTTAGAAATTCTTTATTTATTTTATTTTATTTTATTTTATTTTACTTTATTTTATTTCTATCAGTTTAATCTATGTGTTTTGAGACTCCCTGATATCTTTCTGCTTTCAATCCTCCATTGGGCGTGTTATATGTGAGGTTTCACTCCGATTACCTGGCCATGATAATTTCTTGTCTTCTTCCTTGGCAACAATTGATTCTTCCATCTTTGTCTTGGATATAGGTCTCTGACTCTTTCTCAGTATTTGAAAAATCAATTCTGTTTTTTATCCTGATGGTAATTTCTTTAGAAATAAGATATCATGGAGTGCCCAAGGGCTGGCCCTTGAGGGAGTCTCAGGTATGTGTGTGTGGCATGCATGCCCTCTGCTGTTGTATCATAGCTGCCCCCTGTCCTTGAGACCAGTCATCTGCAGAGGCTCTCTTTGCCAGCCTTTTGGTGTGTTTGGGGTCTGGGCTGAATAGGCTGAGGTTTAGCTTGGTGGGATCTGGTGTGCCTGTGAAAGGAGAAATTCAACCTTCACAACAGAATGAATGCCTGTAGCATTCTGTGGTCAGGGGACAGCCTATGGACAGGGCTTTCTTCTAGTCCCCTATGGGAGAATCTGTTCTCTTAAAATGAAGCAAGTTGGACTGAGGAACACAGTACCCTATGTGTTCCATGGTTAGAATTTCGTGTTTGCAGGAGAGGCAATTAAAGCCCTCACCAACCTGTCTTTGGCCAGTAGCTCGGGCTTGATGCTGCCTGTGCGAGAGCCCCAAATTTCTTTTGCCCCCATCA
The DNA here is from genome assembly GCF_964662115.1 of Mustela nivalis. NCBI lineage: Eukaryota > Metazoa > Chordata > Mammalia > Carnivora > Mustelidae > Mustela > Mustela nivalis. The sequence continues at coordinate 9,795 of NW_028134749.1, read as the reverse complement.
AATCATCTCCAAGAACACTGCCTCTCACTAATGTACAGCCAGAACCCACCATCTTCCCACTGTGTCACCTGGTATTGTCTCTAATCGTGGTTTCCAGGCTGTCTTCACCTGGCTATTTGTTGGTGTTCTCTGACAGAGAAATACAGTGTTCTTTTGAGTTGATATGCCAAGGCTGCTGATCTAAAATCTCCAGGCCTCAAGGCCCTTTGTTGGCATGAACTAGTATGATTCAGACCCCCTGATGGTCAGAATCAATGGAATTGGAGAACGTACTCCTTGTGGGTTCCAAGTGTGCTCCGATCTCTTGTGGCTTTGCCCATTGCATTGTCTCACTGCCTTCTGAATTACCAACTTTCCACTTTTCCCCTAAACCATGTCTCCAGTCTTCTCCCATAGTGATTGCAACTTATTCTCTCTTTTGCTATGGAGTTTGCTTTGTGGGCTCCAGTTCATTTCTGCCATGTTGAAGTTGATGTGGTAATCTTCCTGTTGTGTTCCTGGATAAAGACAAGTCTGGAGTTACCAGACACTACTACCATCTCACTGTCCTGAAAAAGCCCCACAGAATCTTACCCAGCCATAAGCAAGAATGAATTCTTTCCACTTGCCTCATGTGGCAGAATTGTGGAGAGCATTAGCCTACGTCACATCTATCAGTCCCAGAAAGACAAATAACATACAATTTCACTCTCTCATGACTGTCAAGAGACATATGAAAAAGCAAGGGAAAAATGGACAAATAATACGACACTACCCAGGCACACAAAATGTGGTGTTTGTTGAGGTCAGGTTTGAGAAAATATGTGTTTATCAAAGAGGACAAAAGATGACATTCTTTGTAGGAAATGTGGCTGAAAGAGAGGGAATGTGAGTTTTCAAGGCATGTCAAATGGAACTGCTATCCATTAAATACCGACTTCCTATCTCCATCAATTTAATTATAATTGTTATTTGAAACACACTCAGCACACACACACACACACACACACACACACACACACACACAGATAAGACACACAAAAGATGGGGAGGAAGGGAAGAATAGCACTAATGAAGCAAACCCAAAAGAAAAGAACTGAGAGAAAAGGATAAATTCCAAGACACATATTCACTCCAAAGATTAGGTCAGGAAACCTACAAAATCTCAGCTCTGTAGTAGTGACTAAAGCGTTTGAAGCAGTAATCAAACCCCTGTCAACACACAGATGGCGAGGTGCAAATCATTTCCTGTTCAACTCTTCTAGACATTTAGAGAAGGCAATGCCATTTTCTTCTCATCAATTCCACAAATGGAGGAGGTGGATGAACTCCACTTTACTAGTATAAAGACCCAATTCAAATAATGACATTTTAGGAAATAAATTATATTCCATTTCAATAATTAAACATAATAAAAATATAATTCTTTCCTTTTCTCTGTCTGTCTTCACCTGCATTTGAAAGGGCCAGCTTGTTTTTGTATTATTTCGTACTGTTGAGGAAGCCAGCCTGTCATCCATCATCCATTTTTGACAGAGTATTCACTGATGCTTCAGTTCCATATATGACCTAGTACTCCGCCTAAGATATGCCAGAACTCTTCAACACCCATTAGCCCGTTCCCTCATTCCCTGCATGTCTCTTTTTTCCTTGACTCTCAGCTTGATTCCTCAGAGTTCTGAGTTACTCCTGGTTTGTCTCCTTCTCTGACTTATCCCCTTCAGTTTTTCCTTCTTTCTACTAAGGGCCGTGGTATTCGTCCTAGGGCACATATGAGAGAAGCCATATGATATTTCCCTATGTCTCCTTGCCCATTTCATTTCACAAACCCAGTCCTGTGGCATTCATGCCAGTGCAAGAATCAAGAGTTCATCCTCCCTAATTGCTGAGGAATACTCTGTTGCCAATATGGACCACACCTTCTTTATCCACTAGTCTTTGCAAGGACATAGCAGCTCAATCCTCAGTTCTGTTCAAGTGAGCCTTGCAGACCATCGATATAAGCCATTAATTTTCCTTTGATTAAAGAGACTTGGTCAACAGGGTTATAACCATTAACACAGTAGGTAGAGATAAATAATGGTAACAAGGAGTGCTGTCCATTGCTCCTCCTTAAGGATTAGCTATAATGTATAATGTCACTCTCTCATGCAAAGGATGACAAACCTCAGAGAGACGGGATGATATACCAGAGGACTTGTTGTTTCTGATATCTCTAGATATTTCAGAGGAAATAGGAAAACTTTGCCATCTCTGGAGAAAGGTTGGCCTAAAAGATCATTTTCCTGGGCCACTCTTCTAGGTATTTAGTGAAGGCATTGTCATGTCCTCTCATCAAATCCAGAGATGGAAGAGGCGGGTAAGCTCTAATTCACAAGGATAAAGACCCAATTCAAAGAAGGACATTTTAGGAAACCCACCCAATGTCATTTCAATAAGGAAAGATAATAAACAATATAATTCTTTCCTTTTCTCCCTGTGACTTCCTTTGGTTTTGAGAGGGCCACATTGTTTTCCTATGAATTGATGTTGTTCTTGTTGCTGTTCTGTTGAGAAAGCCTGCCTATCATCCATCATCCATTTTTGACAGAGTATTCACGGATGCTTTAGTTGCATGGACGTCCTAGTGCTCCTCCTAATATATGCCACAACTCCTGACCACCCATTAATCAGTTCTCTTTTCGGTAGCCCTCAGCTGGATTCTCAGAGTCCTGAGTCACTCCTGGTGGGTCTCCTTCTCTGACTTCTTGCCCTTTATTATTCCCTTCCTTAAGTGGGCCAAGGTATTCCTCCCGAGGCACATATTGTGGGTAGCCATATGACATTTCCCTTTGTTTGCTTGCCTTTTCCAATTCCCAACAGCAGGGCATGGGACATTCATGTCAAGGCAAGGTCCAGGGGTTCATTCACTCGACGGCAGAGGAATACTGTGGTGCCGAAATGGACCCAAACTTCCTGATCCACTAGTCCTTGCAAGGGCATTGCGACTCACTCCAAAGTTCTGCTCGAATGGGCCTTGCAAGCCTTCGGTATAGGCCGTCCCTTTCCTTCTGACTAAAGAGTCTTGGTCCACATGTTTATACCCGTTACCACAACAAGTACAGTTAACTAATAATAACAACGGGTTCGGTCCAGGCCTCTTCATTGAGAGTTAGCTCAGATGCAGAATATCACTCTCCTCAAAGACTTTGCAAAGGTATTTAAGGGAAAGCCAGGTAGACAGAGGCCTCATCCCTTAGCCGCGTGTTTCAGAACACTAGGAGACGAGGCCACAGACAGCACCATATAGCGATGCCCTCACCTTTTACCTCCGAAAGGGACTTTCCATATCTTAGTCATCACTGACCCATAGGCAAAAGACGCTGACAAAGTACGCTCTCACCCACAGGACGACAAACCCCACGGAGAGCTGCTTATACCCGCGAGGCCTCACCTTTTCTTGAGATATCTAGAAATTGTAGTGTAAAAGGACACCTTGCCGTCTCTGGGGATATGTTGGCCTAAAGGAAGGTATACTGAATGTCATTTTCCTTCCTCTATGTCTCCAGAAAGGGGAAGTTGGACATTAACCCACAAGACATCCTGAGTTCTTGATCAGGTTCAGAGGGCTCTTGTTCTGTCCTTCCCGGGGCTTCCTACTTAAAGCCATAGGACACCAAGGTCATGGGAGAGGGACAGCTGCTTCAGTGAAGCCAGCATCTGTGATGTCACAAAGCCTTGAGGTCATAGTAACCACTCCTCATCAACCCAGGCCTGATCACTACACTTGACTGGAGTAGTCATGGGTGGGCCAAGAGGACCCCAAGCCATCCCAAACCGCTGGAGCCGCCTGGGTCTCTCACCAAGGCAGTTTGCGAAGCGAGTCGGTGTCAACTTCTCCATGGCCCAATTCGTAGTATTTGGTCGTGAGTGTCAGCACCAGCCCTCTGGACCTCGGAGAAAGGCAAGGATCCCTCATTCCATCTTAGCCACGACAGGCCAAGAAACTAACAGACCACAAGCAAAGCCTCAGGGGAGGAAATCCGAGCCCTGCGTAAGGGTGAGACCCTCCCACCAAATCATGGAGCATCTCAACAGGAAAAGGTCCACCCAAGGGAAGCTCAAAGTAAACCCCCGCAACCGTGCCAAAGACATGTCTGGAATCTTCCACAGCAAGCACACGAGTACCTCGATGGTCTCCAGAAACGGTGCCAACAAGGCCTCCCAATCTTCCAAAAACACCATTCATCCAAGGCAGACTCTACACCCTAGAACCTTAGGTCCAGGACGGACTCATGTTCTTGGAGTCCACAGAAGCCAACGGAGAGCATGTTGGAAGAGACCCAAGCCCAAGTGAAGCCATCTGAAAGACTTCGGTGCCCATTTCAGGAAGACAACTTGTATGTGCAAAAGGACGCATTGAAGAGGATTCGAATGTGGAAGAACCTTGAGCACTCCCTCATGGTGGATCAGCTACCCTCTGTGGAACTGCATGGAGATGTGGCAGCACAAGCCTGCCTTCACCCTCTCATGACCATCCCCCAAATGGTTACATGTGATAAGCAAACAGTGCCTCTTGAGGAAGATGGGCATGTTCCAATGGAGCCCCGAGAGGATGCACAATGTGTTAACAAGGGGTCAGTACAGCACGACAGACAGCGGATGCTGCAGGTTGGTGAGGAGATCCAGGAAGGCAAAGAACAGGAGAATGAACAAGGAAGCTCCAAGCGAAGGTCGGGCATTTTAGGATGGTGGGAGGTTCTCTATACCTGGCTGCCCTCCATAGGAACCTAGGTCCAAATTCAATAAAACATCCTTTGGCCCCAGTCAATTATTGTGCACTGTTTTTGTCTTTGTTATCTTATCGAACATGCACATGCACGTTTGGACAGAGAGGCAGAGAGATCCCAATCAGGGGGTGGAGCTGGAGAGGGAGAAGCTTACTTGCCCCTGAGCAGAGAACCTGAGAACAGAGTCAATGCCAAGGCCCTGGAATCATGAGTTGATCTGAAGGCCGCGTCTGAACTGATGGACACAACCCGGGACCCAACAATTGACTTCTGAATACCTCCTGGTTCTAGACAGAACCGCTGCTCTGTCATTGTTCAGAAATGCAGGGGATAAGGATTTTGGCTTGGCTGCTGTTGCTTGAGCTATCCGGCCTGCTTCGAGAGCTGGTATAGCTTTTCCTCTTGAAGTCAGTGACTGGGCTATGGACAAACTATTCTCCGATGCCTATTTGCCTAAAGAGAATACCTCCATGCCTAGATTTTCAGGGGTAATGGCACTATGTCTTTAGGTGCTCCGCTTCTGTGGAAGGTGTTGGGAGTTCTCTGTGCCTCTGATTCTGGACCACTTTCTCTGCTCCCAGATGAGGGTCCTTTCCAGCCCCGAGTTCTCTAATCTAGGATCAGCCCTCTTTTCTTTCTCTCACTCTTAATTCACCTACAAGAGGCACCTCTTTCATTTCCTTAGAGATTCCCTAAGCTCACTATCATGTTCCATCATTCTGCCTTCTCTCTTAGAATTTGCATCCTTATTTTCTAGGCTTGTTCTTCTCGGTTCCTAATTGGATCCTCCACTTCTACCATGTTCCCGAACTTTGCATCCAGTCTCCTGCCAATCTTCTCTTCAGGAGTTCTTTAGGAGTTTTTATCTTTATCAGTTTTATCTCTGTGTTTCGAGACTCTCTGATATCTCCTATGTTTTCTGATGTACAGCGAGTATCCAGGCCACAGCTTTCTATCCCGCATCGGGCGTGCTCTATGTAGAGGTTTCACTCTGACTGCCTAGTCGTAATCACTCCTTCTTCCTTTACCTGGGAATCAATTGATTCTTCCATCTTTGCATTGGATCTAAGTCTCTGTCACCTCTCTGTATTCGTTAAACTCATTCTGTTTTCTAACCTGAGGGTAATTTATTTAGGAGGAAGTGATCCGTGAGTGACCCAGGGCTCGCCCTTAAGGTTTGTTGAGTGCATGCGTGTGTGTGTGTTTGTGAGAGTGTATGTGGCATGCATGCCACTGCTGTTTGTGTTGTGGCTGACCCTGTCCTGGAGGCCAGTCATTTGCAGTAGCTCTCCTTTCCGGCCGTTTGTTGTTTTTAGGGTCCGGGCTGAATATGCTGAGGTTTACCTTGGTGGGCTCTGGTGTGCCTGTGAAAGGAGAAACTCTACCAACTCAACAGAACGCAGGCCTGCAGAATGCTGTGTTCAGAAGAGAACATGTGGTCAAAGCTGTCTTCTCGTCCCGTATGGGAGAGTCTGTTCTCCTTGGACTAAGCATCTTGGACTGAGGAAGGCAATCCTCCAAGTGTTCCACTGTTGGTATTTTGTGTTGGCTGGCTAGGGAGTCTCTGTCCTCACATACCTGTCTTGGCCAAGCTCTGTCTTGATGCTGCTGTTGTGAGAGCCAAAATTTATTATGTCCACATTGAGTCATCTCCACGAACACTGCCTTTCACGGAATCACTCCCACGACTCATCATCTTCCCACTGCGTCTCTTGGTATTGTCTCTCTCTGATCATTGTCTCCAGGCTGTCTGCTCCTGGTCGCTTGTTGGTGTCATATGCAGGAAAAAGATGGTGTTCTTTCAAGTTGATGTCTGCCAAGCCTGCTGATAGGAAAACTTCAGCCCTCAACACTTGTGTTGTCAAGTACTCGTGCCCTTCAGACCCTCTGCGTCTCACAGTCAACGGCACTGGGAAACAGGTTCCTTGTGTGTTCCCAGGGTGCCCTGCTCTCCTGTGCTTTGGTCCTCTTCATGGACTCCAGCCCTCTGATCCACGAACCAACCAAATCTCCCCTGAGCCATGTCTCCAACCTTCTCCCATCATCTCTGCAACTTCCGTTCTCTTTCGCTGTGGAGTTTACCTTGTAGGCTTCAGGTCAATTTCCACCCCACTGCAGTTGTTGTGGTCATCTTTTTGTTGCCTTCATGGTTGAAGAAGCATGAGGTTATTAGACACTACTACCATCTCAGTGTCTTCATGTCACCACAATTTGTACTGTGACATAAGCAAGAAGGAATTCTTCCACCTGTCTCTTATGGCAGTCTTGCGGAGAGCATTGGACTTTGTCACATCTATCATTCTCAGAAAGACAATAAACAGACGATTTCACTAACTCATGACAGTCAAGAAACATACGAAAAAGAAAGGGTATTGGGACAAACATTATGACTCTAATGAGGAATTCAAATGGTGCTGTTTGTTGGAAGGCCGTTTTGTGAGAACACGGGATTCTTGAAGAGGACAAGAGATGACATTCCTTTAAGGAGATTTCCTGAAACTAATGGAATGTGAGATTTCAAGGCATGTCAAATTGAATTGCTACCCACAAGAGACCGAATTCCATTCTCTCGTATTTTAATTATAATTGTGATGTGAAACACACACACACCACACAGCATTAACACATGCACATGCAAACACACAAAGATAAGACATGCAAAATATGGGAAGGAAGCGAGGAATCGTACCAATGAAGCAACCCCAAGAAAATACCATATAGGTGAAAGGCAAATAGAATCCAAGTCAGAAGCCAACCGAAATGAGAAAGTGAACTATTACCTGTCAATAATACATTCAGTACTCAGGACTAAAGACTCCCGTCAATACAAACAGTTTGTAACAGTGGTTGAAATTCCAAATCAAAAAAAAAAAAAATAGAAACATCCATAAGAAAACAGCAAATATTAAACAGGCTCGTCCTTCTGTTGCCCATAGGAGATTTCCTTCGACTATAAAGATACTCATAGCTTGCAAGTGAAGAAACAGGGAAGATGTAGGTTATGCTATTCCCAAGGAGAAGAGAGCCAAAGTGTTTGTGCCTAAGTCAGCGAGAGTCATTTTATGCCTTCGAGAGAAAAAAGCTAAGCGGAAGGTGTTTTGTCTTGATGGAGCATCAAAACATCAGAAACCTGGAAGAATTGCCAACATATCCACCATGAAAAAAGGTGTATCTAAACGTTGGAAGCCTATGAACACACAGGAATGGAGATGGCGACGTTTATCCAATACTGTTGGCAACTATGATATCCAGGTTAAGCACAGGACAGATTATCTGGATGGGAAGGTGCTAAGGAATAACAGACGTCCACATGGGCATTCGAGACCACCTGAACTTTGGGGGGTCCATGAGTAAGATTGCGTCTCTGAGGACAATAAGATATGTTCTTCCCAGCAGCAGACCTAACTTTGTCTATCGCAGGTCATGAGCTCGAGTCCAAATCCAGTCATAATTCATGGAAGAGAAGTCAAAACCTATCCTGTGCACTTATCATCACGAAGGTATGAAAACAGGAAGATATCACTTTCAAATTGGAAATACAGCCAGACACTAAAGTGGAAAACACAACACATTCACGAACTGCAATGAATGCAAGAAAGAAAATCCAAAGGAAAAGAAGAGCCATGAACGAAGGAATTCTAAGAAACTTAGAGGAGGATGCCAAAACATTTTATGGGGAAACAATATAGGGTTAAATGTGTGCATTTCCAAAATTTAAAAACACCGAAAAAGAAAGCCACCTAAAAGGACGACTGAAGGAACAAGATGAAGAAAAACCGAACTCCAAAGTTAACAGAAAAATTGAAATCAGACATGTGATTATCAAAATTAAGGAAATACAAACAAACCAATAGGAAAAAAATCAGGAGATCTCACACTTGAGTTTTGACAACAGGAACAAACCGCAGAAGCCATTACTGGGATAAAACAGGGAGACAAGCACACAGCTGCAAGTATGAAACCACATCACAACTGGTAGCAAGGAAAAAAGAATAACCGAAAAGGCATAGCCACACATTTATGCTAGCAAATCCAAGAACTGAGAGAAAAGGATAAATTCCCAGACACATAGAAACTTCCAAGATTAGGTCAGGAAACCTACAAAATCTCAGCTCTCTAGTTTAGACGGAAGCCTTTGAAGCAGTAATCCAACCCCTGCCAACACACAGAAGGCCAGGTCAAGTCATTTGCTTGGGCCACTCTTCTATGTATTTAGTGAAGGCATTGTCATGTCCTCTCATCAAATCCAGAGATGGAAGAGGTGGGTAAACTCTAATTTACAAGGATAAAGACCCAATTCAAAGAAGGACATTTTAGGAAACCCACCCATGTCATTTCAATAAGGAAAGATAATAAACAATATAATTCTTTCCTTTTCTCCCTGTGACTTCCTTTGGTTTTGAGAGGGCCACATTGTTTTCCTATGAATTGATGTTCTTGTTGCTGTTCTGTTGAGAAAGCCTGCCTATCATCCATCATCCATTTTTGACAGAGTATTCACGGATGCTTTAGTTGCATGGACGTCCTAGTGCTCCTCCTAATATATGCCACAACTCCTGACCACCCATTAATCAGTTCTCTTTTCGGTAGCCCTCAGCTGGATTCTCAGAGTCCTGAGTCACTCCTGGTGGGTCTCCTTCTCTGACTTCTTGCCCTTTATTATTCCCTTCCTTAAGTGGGCCAAGGTATTCCTCCCGAGGCACATATTGTGGGTAGCCATATGACATTTCCCTTTGTTTGCTTGCCTTTTCCATTTCCCAACAGCAGGGCATGGGACATTCATGTCAAGGCAAGGTCCAGGGGTTCATTCACTCGACGGCAGAGGAATACTGTGGTGCCGAAATGGACCCAAACTTTCTGATCCACTAGTCCTTGCAAGGGCATTGCGACTCACTCCAAAGTTCTGCTCGAATGGGCCTTGCAAGCCTTCGGTATAGGCCGTCCCTTTCCTTCTGACTAAAGAGTCTTGGTCCACATGTTTATACCCGTTACCACAACAAGTACAGTTAACTAATAATAACAACGGGTTCGGTCCAGGCCTCTTCAT
>NW_028134750.1:77500-89788 GCF_964662115.1 Mustela nivalis | reverse complement strand
GATGAGGTGGGAGTTGGCCAAAGGGCGAGCCCGGGGAGCCTGATGTAATCCCCCAAACGGGAAGTGCAGCGGGACGTCACCCACCAGGAGCCCGGCCACAGACTCCAACAGCCATGCCAGGCCTGCCTTACCCCCACCTACTGTCTCAGACCTCTGCCCGACTCTCCAGGCCCTGGGGGCCCTGGCAGCCCGCGCCGTGCTCCCCAGGCTGATGAGAAAGCAGCGGACTCCTAGCCAACGCCCTGGGAACCCTGCCATGGGGAGGCAGCCAGCCTCACCGCTTTCCGGAACAGACGCAGGGCTCACCTCTTCACCGGGCTTTCCGCATATTTTGAGGGGTGAGGGGAAGTCCAGCAGCTGCTTGGCAAGCTATCCCCCTCCCTCACCAAACCTAGCCTGAATTGGCCTAGTCGGGCTACCCAGACGAGAGGGGTAGGAGGGCCCAGAGCCGCCGGCAGAGTCCCATGAACTTGTACACAGCCCAAGGACCCAGTGCTCAAGGGACCACCTCCAGGGACCCAGGGACTATTCAGCCAACCGGGACACCACACTGCGGCCTGGCACCCACTCTAGGGACCCCCCGCCCAGCTCTTAGCCACGCAGGGGTCCTGGAGCAAGTCCTTGCCAGCCGGCAAGCCATGGAGCGCATCAGCCCACCCAGGGTGGCTGAGAAGGTGGGTACAGATCCCCTGGCCGGGGTTTCTGCGTCCAGCCTGACGCATTCTTGGCCTTCGTGCTGACTCTCAGAACTCACACACAAGCAGTCCAACCCCTGATTCCTACAGCGTCTTTCCTACCCCGCATCACCTTTGACCACGGGCACAGCCAGTGAGGGAGAGAAGAAATGCCACCGTTGCTAAGATGCAAACAGGGCAACTGAGGCTCAGGGGCTGAATGACTCACCCAAAGTTGCCCAGCTGGGCCAGGAGCAGAATCCCCGCCCAGGGCCCTCCACACGCCTTGCTGTCTCCCTAAAATCACCCATCCGACGTGAGTGGGCACTCCTGGTCTCCAAAGCAAGGGAGGGTTGGCCCCCGTGCAGGCCAACACTTCAGGCCAGACGTGAGAGGGAGGACAATGTGGTCACTGGATAAACATACAGACGTCTGACAAACAAACAGCCCCAAGGAGATGGAGAGAGAGGGAATGCAGAGGAAGAATCACTTAGCGCCCTGGATCTCAAGGCTGCCGGGGCCCAAATCCTGGTTCCGCCACCTATTAGCTGAGTGCCCAGAGCATGCTGCTAACTCATTTACAGAATGGGCTAACAGCACCTGCCCCTTGGGGCGGTCATGAGGATTAAATGAGCTAATGCATGACAAGTGCTTAGCACAGCCAGCCTGGCATCTTTGCTCAGGAAGCACTATCTGGCCCTTATTGTTAGTCTTCAATGAGGCCATGGGCTAGGGAGGGGGGACAAGCCACCAACATTTAACAACGCATACTCTCGGGGGGCGGCGGGCCCCACTGTTAGCTAGGCCGGCACTGGAGTTCAGGGGAGCAAAAGAAAGGCTTCGTAGGGGAACGGCCCGTGTGGGGCCCAAAGGAGAGGCAGGGATTGGAGAGGGGAGGTGAGGGGCCTGAGCTCACACCTGGTTCCCCGTCTCCCTGCCACGTGTCCTCCCTGAGGCTCCTGTAAGCCAGAGAGGCGAAAGAGTGTGCAAGAACGCACCATGCCCTATTCGGTCCCCCAGGTTCCTAAAATGAAAACCATTATTATTACTACCACGTTGTGGCTGAGCAAAGGCTTCCAGACACAGAAGCCCTGGGGTCTACTCGGACCCCCAGACCTGAGAGAGTCTGACAAAAGCCAGGCTCTGTCCCTAGGGGTGAAGGGCGTGAGGACCAGAGCAGCAGCCCCATAGCGCTCAGCCCACCATGTGGCCGGCCCAGCAGGAGCAGCCCTGTGCTCAAAAGTACAGAGTGAATGGGGTATAATGAAGGCACATCAATAATAAATGAACCTCCAGTAAGTCCAGGAACATCAATCATAAATTAATTAAATGGCTTCAGGAGAGGCGACGACAAGGGGCTTTCTCGGGATGAATGAGAACCGCTGTCCTGACTCCCCTTCCCCAGCCCCCGGCAGAGCAGGCCCTGCGGCCAGGAGCATCTCGGGGAGCTGGGAGTGGCGGCCCCCGGAACACAGGTGAAGGCAAGCCCCGCTCTCCTCCCACCTGCCCCCCGGCTCAGAGAACTCACAAACGCTGCAAGGGTTTTGATGAAACTTCCCAGAATAGTAACCTCCTGGGCTGAACTCAGGCAGGCGAAATTTCAAGGGGTAATTTGGTGAGAAAATGATCAAACGCTTGGAAATAAATGCCAGGAACACTGGAACCCCCTCAATGGGTCCTCAGGGATGAGAACAGCCTTGCAGGCAGAACAACCAGCCTCACAGGGGTCCCTGAGAGCCTCTCCTCCTGCTCCCAGGCTGGAACAGACAGGAATCAAGACAACTGAAAGGCACATGTAGGGAAATGCATCCTGGGCCAAGACTCGGGGGCCCAGCTCTGATCCGCGGCCTGGCCCCCTGGGCCCACCCTTACTGACCAAACTGACAGATCTCTCGGCTTCTATCTCCGCTCCGCAGGGCCCTCCATACCTGGAAACTGTCCTAGCGCCAGCTGGCCTCCTTCCGCCCAGCACCTGCTGCCAGACATCTATGGAGGGTGGGGGGTACCTACCTGCCCCTACCCTCTCCCTCAGAACACTTCGGTGCCTCCCCATGTCTTCCACAGACCCAACCCACACCCCTGCTGTCACGTTCCCGGGGACCCAGCTCCAAGTCACTTTGCCAACCCTAGCCTCCCCTGCTTCCATATTGTGCGCCCTACACTCACGCCAGACCACAGCCCGCCAGCGCCTCACATTTCCAGCCACGTCTCCCATTGCTGCCACTTCCTCCACCATCACCTGGATGGCCCAGATTAAAGGCCATCGCCACCCAAGTCTCTGCTGACCTCCCTCGTTCAAGTTCCTCACTCTCCTTTGACCTCTAGTGGCCCCTCTCCTGGAATTGCCGCAGAGACCTTCACCCCCCTAACTTCTCAATAGGCTTTGAATGCCTGGAGGCAGAGTCTGTATCTTACAGGCTCTGGGGTGCCGAATTCTTCTCTGTGGCCCCACTGAACCCGAATCACGGCAGGTGCTCGAGAGAGGACTACTGATGAATTCCAAGTGGAAACTGTCCTCAGGGGTCCTGACATTACTCCGGTGCAGGATTCTATTGACAGATAAGCAAGATTCTATCCACGCCAAGGGTTGGGTGGAGCTACCTTCTCATCAAAAAAAGGTCATGACCTACGACATCTTCCTCGGTACTAACGTATGCAGATCATGATGTAACTGCTTTTCTGTAGAAAACATTCTGACTATAAGAGCATTGTGTGTGTGTGTGTGTGTGTTTGTGTGTGTGTGTTCTTGTTTCAGCATGATCTTTCCTCTCACCAGACATTACTAGGTTGTGGAATTCTTCCAACCACGCTGGTTGGAGGTTTTATTGTCCCCATCTTAAATGACAAGACTGAGGTATAGAGAGGAACCAGGATTCGAATCCGTTTCTGGCTGACTGCAGAGCCCCAAGTCTTAATGCTCGGAGCTACCAGGCTCTCTTCTGCCACCCAAGCGAACCATCCCCAACTGCCTTCCAGGGCAGCTCGAGCGGGAGCCCGGGAGCGGGCGTGAGTGAGCCCATACTGGCGCTGGAGAGCCACACCTCCAGCTTGGGCTTCCTTCTAAGGAACACGGAGGAAGCAAGAAGGCTCCTCCCTGAGGAATCACAGCCGGAGACGTTACCCACCCCCCAGCTGGAAGGCACCCCCACCCCTGCTCCCACTGTTCTCTCCTGCTCCGTGGAGACCAGCAACGCCCTGCTCCTCACACCCACTGACACCGGGCCAGCCAGACTCAGGAGCCCACAAGTTCCTACACCAACAGCTCCACACCCCCTCAGCCCTCACTTCCCACAGACAGCTACGGACACACGCGGCTCCACACACGTGCGGTCCCCGGGCAGCCCCACCGCTGCTCCTCTCAGCCACCTGCCCCGGCTGTGGGCGGGGCTGTGGGCGGGGCTGGGGCGGGGCTGGGGCGTGCCGCCAAACACCCTCACCTGTGGCCACAGACTCCCCTCCACCTCCATGGCCAGGGTCCCCAGGGGTCCTGCCTGCCGTCTTCTGGGTCTTCCTAACCTACACGCACACTCCCCAGTCCGCCCCAGAGAGATCCAGCCCAGTCAGAGTCGGCATCAGAAAGGAAATTTGAAAATCAAGACGAACGGTTTTCAGCCTTGCCCGCTGGGGAGGTAACCACATCCGGCAATGTCCCAGGCTGGCTCGGTGGTTCTAAAAGATTTATCTTCCTCTGACCACAAGCTCATTGATGTCTCCCCCAGCGCTCCTTGCTCAGTCCACTAGCGCATAACGGAAAGCGGTTCCAGGGGGAAGCTGCACTCAGGTGGGGCGCTGGGCCAACAGGTGATTCAGCCCGAGGCCCCCCTCGGGTCCCTGGCAGGAGGGTTGGGGGAGGAGTGGCTTCCAGCGACAGGCGGTGCCTTTGGCCGTGGCCGGCTGGCCTGGCACTCTCAGCCCTGGTCCAGAATCCTCTGTCCAGAGATGCCCGATTCCCTGGCACCCCGAAGCTGAGGAACCGGGCACCACGATGTATGAGGCAGCTGAGGAACGAGGGCTGCCAGGAGCTGACTTAAGCAACTTTTGGAGAAACATGGACAAAGCAATGGAAACAGCACTGAGGACCAGAGTTGAAAACATCACAGCTCCTGAGAGCTGCTTGCCCTTGAGGTCCATGCCTGTGGGACTGGACCCCTGACCCAGCTGTGATCTGCTCAAAAGCAGCATCTGTGCCCCAGGACAAGGGCTGGTGACCTGGCTGGACTCCCCACAGGCTCGGACCCTGAAGACTCAGAAGAAAGCTCAGCTCTGCTTTTGGGGAATAGACGCCAACTCCTCCCTGTCTCCTAGCTGCCCCTCCTACCACCCCGCTCCGCTGTGCAGAGTCCCAGCACCGCAAGCAGATGGCAAGGGGCGGCTGCAAAGGGCTCCAAAAGCCCAAGACCATAAGGCTGAGCCACAAATCAAAGCAAACGGGCTGGGCTGAGGCGTGGAGGGCGAGCTGAGGACCGTGAGTGCTGAATATTCACAACTGAGAGGCCCCAGGCATACCTCCTCACCAGCTTACCCTGTGGAAAGCTCCCCAGGCAGGAGCTGAAGTGTGGGCCACTCCCAGGGGAGGCAGACAAGGGCACTGCAGGGAGCCTGTGAGACTGGCCTCGGACCCCTCCCACCAGCCTGGGAAGGCCTGTGTCCACCCAGCAGCCACCGGGCAGGGTGAGTCCCACAGCGTGGAAAAGGCAACTCACCATCCCGGGTCTGGCGGAGCGGTGGCCTCCTTCTACCCATGAGGCTTGACACTGCAACCTGGACGTGGGGCAAAAACCTTCTGCCTCGTGGAGCAAGCAGGAGCTTGGGTTGCTGGCTAACACAGTCCCTCGCGTGGAGGGCTTGAGCAGTGGGCCTGAGCCTGTGGGGTCTGCTGTCAGGAACCAGGCCCCTGGAGGCAGGAGGCAAAGCAATCCGCAGCCTCCCTCACCTTCTCCATGTGGGAAGGCCCTTCAGACAAGTGGGGCCATGTGGGGTGAGACGTCCTGGGGAATCCGCGCCACACCCCTCAGAGAGTGCCCATATGCCCATTCTCCTTGTCCCCGTGTCCCCTGGCATCCCCCAGTGCCCCAGCCTCTCTGGCTGGCCCACCCGGCCCTTGTGTCCACTTTGTGGCTCTGACCCCCTTTGTTTTCTGCTGGCCACAGCCCCCAGAACGCTGATGCGACGCTCCCTGCCCCCATCCTCAGAACCCGGAGCCAAAGGAAATTCTCAAGAGAGGACACACACATTTCCAAGTCTCCCTGCCACACGGGTCCCCCAGATCAGTCAACCACACACACGTCCCGGCCCTATGCGGCCACGAGGTACATCTGCAGCGCAAGCGAGGGCTTCCTCTTGCTCGGGCCGCTCCTGCAGGACAGACAGCACCGTTGCTGCGGCCATGCGCTCGGGACCGTCCTCGGGAGACCTGGGGCCTGGTTCCAGCTCAGCAGCTGACTCACAGTGTCAACAGATCCCACTTTTCCCCCACCAGGAGCCTTTACACTCAGGGCCTCTAATTCCCTGTGACAGGCGCTGGACCTTCTGGCTGCCTTCCTCCCCAGTCACATTCCAGGCCTCCACTTTCAGCGCCTCCCACCCTGGTCACCCTACCTGGTGAGGATCCCTGACCTTTGCTCAGCCTTTCACTGTTTCCATGAGCACCATCTCCTTTCCTCCTCCGCGACCACTTGGTGACATGGATCTGAGAGGTAAAGTCACCCGCCCAAGGTCACACAGCTGAGACAGGAGTGTCAGTCCTCTGGCTCCATGTGCACCAGACGACACACCAGCTTTAAGGAATCTCAGCAACGTCTCCAAGCGCCCACCTTAGCAAACGAGACCACCCTAATCTCCCACACCCTCTGCATCATTCTTCTGGACTCCTAAAGGCCTTCCCCAGGCCCGGCCCAAGTTCACCCCATGGATTCTTCTACCCCGTTTCCACTGCCCCCCAGAGAGCCACAAAGTCCTAAAGATGTATTCCGCATCCAAAGACTTCCCTGGAGCTCTGCACATTGCCCCTCTACGAGGTAGACACCACGTGATGCTGAGTGAGACCCTCACCCAAAGCTTCCCAAAAGACCGATGGGAGCAGATGCATCCTGGCACACGCCCACTGGGTGCAGTGTCATCTTTCAAGTACCCCCCCACCTCCAGCCCCGCAACAATCCTCGGGACCCAAAGGCTTCCAAGCATCAAAGAAGAGAGGCAACTCTCAGATACCCTGGAGCGAACCATCAATCCAAAGTGAAGACGGGTCTGGACAGGACAGACAGATGGTGTACCACCTTTCCCCGTGCTCTGACACAGGTCACCGCTCAGTCCTGCACATTCCTCATGACCCATGTTCAAGTATAGTGATCATGGCTGAGAACCATCCCCTCCCTTCCTCCTTCTCTGAAGCCAGATGAACACATGAGCCCAGGACAATGCTAGTACCTGGTCAGGTTTCCATCTGGGTCACCGTTGGTTCCTCGTGGTAGAAGCACCTCCTGGCATCTCTCTTTCAGATCCATTATAAAGGACACCAGTACCTTCTCCCAGCCTTTCTCCTTCCTCGGTCCGGTGGACCGAGGCCATGCCCCTCATCATCACTAAAGTGGCAGGATGGACATTTATCCTTCCCATCCACCAGGCTCTGGGAGCCACGGAGTTTCCCGGCACCATGGGGTGCCAAGGCCATCTCTCACAGTCACACCAGGAACTCCTGTCACGCTGAGGACACCAATTCTCCAAGTCCAAGTGCCGTCACGCCAGACCATGTCAGGCCAGAACCATTCAACACCCTAGCACCCATCCCAGGTGCACCGCCACACGCCTACGAACTGGCCACTGTCACCCCGAATCAGTCTTAGTGCTGTGCCCACCACCTACCTGCAGGGAGGGCGGCACCCGCTTTACACCTGGGCGGCCACCACCACACCAGAGTGGGGGTGAGTCTTCTGACACCCGTGCCAGGGAAACCACGCTGCCTGTGCCAGCCCCACGCTGCCCACGCCCGCGCCACGGGTGTCACCATCCCCGCACCGGTGCCAGGAGCTCCATGGATCTCACACCTGCCTCCGGCGCTCGTGGCAGCCGCACCTCTGCCGGTGGACCCGTCGGGTCGGCCACCGCGCGCCCCGGACACTGCCCAGCCCGTCGCGCCGCTCGCACCGCGCCCGCGCCCGGGGCCCGGCCCGCCGTGCCGCGCCCGCTGCCCCCCTTACCTCCCGCCCTCCGCAGGGCTCGGCCCGCCGCCGCCGCCGCGACCGCCACCTCCATCCTGGGCTCCCCAAGGCCCCGATTCACTAACGCCGCTTCCGCAGGGCGCCGGCGCCGGCGCGAAGGCCGCCTCCGCCCCCCGGGGGACGCTGCGTCCTTTACGTAAACCCCTCTCCGCCGCCAGCGGTGACCATGGCGACGGTCGTGGGGCGGCAGCGCCCCCTGGTGCCAGGGAGGGGAGCGGCGCCGAGGCCGGGGCGAGCCGAGCCCTTCCGCAGGCGCTGGCCCGCGGCGTGGGGGCGGTGGGCGCTGGGCTCGGACTGCAGCTGGGGCTCCGTAGGCGGCCAGAGGGGGCAGGACCCGCCGTGCAGCACGCGGGGAAGGGAACGCCTGGGTCCACCTCCTTCGGGCCCCGCGTGACCGGGTTTAGCGTGGGAGAGGTAAAAAAGCAAGTAGGATCACTGGAGAACTGGTTCATTTAGGGGGAGGAAAGAGAGAGATGGGTTCCACCTCCTCGGGGTGATTGAGTGGTCCGTGTGAGGTCGGAACACTCCATCACTTGTGTCCTGCCCCCATTCCTCATCCCCCCAGTGCCCAGCATCCTGCCTGGCATCCAAAGGGGCCTTTCCTCAATTGTGAATTCCTGGTAAATGAAGAAAATCTCCCCTCCTGTTTGGCCTCACACACACACATACCCATTCATTCAAGCTGTAAATTACTTAACACACCTTCCCTCAGAGCTACTCTTGGTCCCCAACGTGCTAATAAGGGTGGGGAGTGGGGAGAGGGAGGGGGCAGAGAGAAGCAGAAGCCAGTCCCTGCCCTCAGGAAGCTCAGTGTACAGGGGGGACAGCCTCAGTTCAGGTGTTTGTGGGTGGGAGCTAAGCAGAGAGGGCTCCTTACAAGGGACACTCGTAAGCAAGCCCCGGGGGAGGGAGTTGGATCTAGAGGACTGGGTGACCCAATTGGGTCTCAAAGGTCCAGTAGAAATTCTTCAGAGGCAGAAAGGGGAGTAGTGCGTTTCTGCAGGGGAAAGGCCTCTAAAGTGTTTTCTGGGCCCTGGAAAGTGTTTCCCATCCCAGGAAAACAGGGTGATTGGCTGTGGCTCAGTGCAAAGCCACAGTGGAGAAGAAGCAACTGTAAGGGGGTCTGATGTGAAGAATCAGCCTGAAAATGACCTGGACACTGAGTCCAGAGCAGAAGCTATTTCTAGAGGGAATTCTGTGTTACTTGTTATTCTGAAGGCAAACTCTAGCTTAGGTAAAGAAAGAAAGAAAAAGAGAGAATGGGATGGGTGGGGGGACAAATATTGGGGTGGGGTTCCTGAGAGGACTCAAGGAAATGTTGCACACACACACACACACACACACACACACACACACACACACACAAGACACCCAGCCTCAGGAAGGGCAAGAATCAGGGCAGCTATAAGGACTGACTGTATCACCAACGGTTTAGGAACCTTTACCAGAACCTTGTCATTAATCAGAATCCAAACTGCCAAATGTACTGTGTCTTGGTTCCAAGTTCTAGATTCCCAGAAGAAAGAATCCTACTGGTCCACCTTGGACCATTGTCGATCGTAGTAACTACACTCCACCCCTTGGCTGCCCTGTGCATACAAATTCACATGCATCCACACACACACATACACACCCTTCTTCCATTTATCCAAACGAGCTCCAATATTCCATGGTCAGGGTCATGATTAAGATCCAAGTCCAAGGTTTTCTAGGTGATGTCCGTTTCTCCTCAAGTCTACTCTCCTCAAGTGAGTCCGTCTGGGCATCTCACAACTGAATTAAAGGGTACATTTAACCACCAACAACCTGTTTTTTCAGTTTTCCTGATTGAAGTGTATCATTGACTCCATCTGGACTGTGTTAGAAATGCAGACTCTCAGGCTCAGGGATCTAAGCAGGTTAAGATCCCCAGGCAATTTGTGTGTACATTAAAGTTTGATATAAATATAACTTTGACTTAACTGTTGTTATAAATATTGGGGGGAAGGAAAAGGAAAGATATGAAAAATATTTTTTTAATTGTGATCATTCCTATTTAAAAAGAAATGGAGGGAGGGCTTAATGATTTCATCCTCAGCGACTCTAGTAACCAGGAAGAAAACCCAAGGAGGGGGTGGAACTCTTTATTTTTGCAACAGTCGCAAACTCCTAAAAGGTGTTTATGACTTCTGTCCTCTGACTCCTTATTTCACGTTCCACTGGCCTCCCGGCCGGGTCTCCTTTAGTCAGGGCTCTTCTCCTGGTGGACTGACCTGTCTTCATCCTTGGGGGCCGGAGCCATTGGTGATCCCAGCAGTAAAGCATCACGACATGCTTCCATCTACATTTACCACTGGGCAGGATGATGTAGGAGGTGCTCCTTGGGGACCCTTGGTTCCACCCCTACACCCTCTCCTTGTGTGTGTGTGTGTGTGTGTGTGTGTGTGTGTGTGTGTGTGTGTCTGATTAAGATCCCCAAATGGCCAGGTGGCGGTCTCAATTTCCAATTCAATGGAGCCATGATGGTGCCTCCTGGTAGAACTGTTCCTTCCTTCAGTTCTAAAGACAATCAAAACCCAGAGCTGTCTGAACAGGAAGCAGACAGAAGGCATTCTGGTGATGGCGAGAGTCACCACCATTATTTCCACCCCCACTTCTGGGACCTTTTGGAAGATGCATACCAGAACAGGTGTCTGGTTCACCAGCACGTATTCCCTAGGGGCCTGGCCTGGTCCAGCTGCCAAGTTGAACTTTCTCTGTTCCAATGCACTGCTTGCCCTTTCCCGTGAGTGCCTTCAGGCCCAATCCTGACAGTTTGCGCAGGTGTCTTTGGAGACAGCCACCAGCACTGTGAGCAGACCGAAGCCAGGAATGGGGGAGGAGGACAACAGTGAGGCTGCCAGAAGGGGCCATAAGCCACAGACTGGTCCTGGTCCAGCTGCCAGCCTGTGTTCTCTCAGCTCGGTGCCAAATTCCCACTCTGGCCTCAGTTTCCCTCTGGGTCCCAGTGGGGATAATAACATGGCTCCTCCTCCCAGGGGGGCTGTGCAGATTAACTAATTAATGAGTGTGACATCGTCTGCTTCCACAAAGGGGCTGATTAAATGCTGAGTGTTGTTATTAGAGCCACGGAGGGTGTGTGACAGGCAGCGTCGACTGGAGACCGATCTGCTCCCCTCGCCTCCTTCCCACCCCCTTCCTCCGTCTGCCCTGTGCTCTGCAAGCTGAACATTTTGCAAGACAAAACCAAGATGATTTTTGGCACCCCAAAGGCATCGTATAACTTTTGCACATTTCCCCTGTACTGGAATGTGAGTCATGGCCGAGCTCCACAGCGTCATCTGTCGCCGACAGCTGGCACAGCTGGGCCCTGCCCCAGACTCTCAGCTCCCAGCAGCTGCAGAATGGGATGGCTGGGCCAGCGATTGCATCAGGGCAGAGCTGCCAGCAGGAAGACGACTGCAGCATTCTGGAGCTGGGCAGCAAGCCCCCGATTGCACTGTCCCATGGCATGGGGGACTCAGTGACCACCTTTCCTCACAGCCTGAGGGAGGGAGGGCCAGCACATGGGCTTAAGGCTGGGGGGACTCAAAGCATGCAGGGTTTTAAAGTATAGAGTATCTGCTCATGGCTGCAAAAGATCCAATGACTCTATTTTAGCTTAGAGGCAGGATATAGGATAACTGGATGAAATCACAGCTCGGGGGCATGGTGACTTTAGCTCTAGCTTGTTCCCAGGTGCAGAAGTCCAGAGAGGCCCCTAAGTGTAGTTGTGAATGTGACTGTCCCCATAGCCATTGTGAGATGCCAAGTCCCCTTCCTGGAGGCTCCCCATCCCCCCCCACCCCCCAAGTCTCAGCACCTGTGTTGGGGTGGGAAGGAATCACTCAGTCCCATCACCAGGTAAATAAGCCTGTAGCTGACAACCAAGGGGAATATTGTTTACCCAAATAGCACAAACTCAGCCTGCCTGGGGAGGTGAGAGAAAAGCTCTGGGGAGGCTGAGCTGTCAGACTCCCACAGGGAGAGAAATGAGCTGGTTGTGAGGACCAAGGAATGCATGTGAATTGGGGTTTAGGGCACCTGGACCCAGTTTGGGATTATCTGGGGCCCCTACTGGCAGGATTTCAGCCCTTGTTCCCTCTGTAAACTGCTGCTCTCCCTTCCTTCTTGTTTGTCCTGCTATGAGATACAGGAATGGGACATGTGGGCAAATAGCCTGGAAGTGGGGGTTAAACCACCCAGGGATTAAAAGGCCAGCCACCACTGGGATGTGTTGAGGACCTGTGCAAGAAGCAATTTGCAAAAGAAGAAGAAGGAGGAGGAGGAGGAGGAGGAGGAGGAGGAGGAGAAGAAGAAGAAGAAGAAGAAGAAGAAGAAGAAGCAGCAGCAGCAAGTTGTTCCCGAAGAGCGGAGCC
>NW_028134750.1:0-75000 GCF_964662115.1 Mustela nivalis | reverse complement strand
CTGGTGTGCTCAATACCCACCCATGCCACCCAGAAGTAATCACTATTCCGACCTCTATGTCATAGATTGGTTTTGTCTGTTCCTGAATTCTTACAAATGGAATCATTTTTTAAAGGGACTTATTTATGGGGTGCCTGGGTGGCTCAGTCAATTAAGTAAGCAACTGCCTTTGGCTTGGGTCATGATCCCAGGGTCCTGGGATCAAGCCCCGCATAGAGCTCCCTGCTCAGCAGGGAGCCAGCTTCTCCCCTGCCTGCCTGTCCCCCTGCTTATGCTTACTCTCTCCCTCTCTCTATCTCTCTCTCTGTCTGTGTCAAGTAAATAAAAAATAATCTTTAAAAAAATTTTTTAAAGTTCTTTATTTATTTGAGAGAGAGTGAAAGATTTCGGCGGGGAGGGCAGAGGGAGAGAGAATTTCAAGCAGACACCAAGCTGAGCCTAGACCTGGATATGAGGATTGGTCCCACTAACCTGAGATCCCAAGCCAAAACCAAGAGTCGGGTGCTCAACTAACCACACCAGCCAGGCGCCCCCACTACAAATGGAATCATATACAGATGGTCCTCAGCTTACCATGGCTCAATTTAAGATTATTCAACTTTATGATAGTGCAAAAGCAATACACAGTCAGTAGAAACCATACTTCAAGTCTCCAATTTTGATATTTTCCTAAGCTACCGACACGCAGTGCGACCCTCTCTTGTGATGCTGGGGACTATTCGATAAATTACATGAGGAAGGCAACAGTTTACTACAAAATAGGCTTTGCATGAGAGGATTTTGCCCAAAATGGGAGCTAATGTCAGTGTTAATGATATTTTCGGTTTATGTTGGGTTTATTGGGCATAACCCCGCCGTAAGTCAAGGAAGATCAGTAGTACATACTCCTTTCTGTCTGGCTTCTTCTGCTCAACATTAAGTCTGTGAGATTAATCCATGTTATTGTGAATCAGTAGCTCATTCTTTTTCTTTTTATTACTGTGTAATATTTCATTGCGTAACTATCCTGTGATTTTTTTTCTCTTCTGCAATTGATGGATATGTGGTCTCTTCCAGTTTGGGGCTCTAAGGAATAAGGCTGCTAAGAATATTCTTGTACAAGTCTTTTGGTGGACATGATGCTTATTTCTCTTGGACAGTGTGATGGGTTGAATTATGGTCCTCCAGTGACATCACATCCTAATTCCCAGAGGCTGTAAATGAGTTAGATTACATGACAAAGGGGGAATTAAGGCAGAGGATGGAATTAGGTTTGCTAATCAGCTGACCTTGAGATGGGGAGATGATCCTGGATTATCTGGGTGAGTTTACTGGTAATTATAAGGGTGTCCTTGTAAGTAGAAAAGGAAAGTCCAATGAGTGAAGCAAAGAGATGGCAGCAAGAGAAAGACTTAAAGAGCCATTGCTGGCTTTGAAGATGAATCAAGGAATGAGGATGGCCTCTAAGAGCTGGGAAAGGCTCCAGCTTCACCCCCCTGGAGCTTCCAGCCCTGCTGGCACCTCTATTTTAGCCCAGTGAGGCCCATTTTGGACTTCTGACATTCAGAACTATAAGGTAGTAGATTCGTTTTTACTTTAACCCACCAAATTTGTGGCAATGTGCTATCACAGTGACAGGAAATTCTTACAGATGGTTGCGCAGATGTGGAATTGCTAGGTTCTAGGATGGGCTAACGACTCAAATTCCTCTCACGGTCCCCACCACCCAGCATGTCTGGTCCTGCCAGCAGGTGCACCCCCGTCTCAAGCCACTATCTGCTCTGTCCTCCATTCTCCGGGCCACATGAGCTACACCAGCCATGCTGTTCCCCAGAGGTCTCTCTGCAAGTGCCTGTCCCACTGATGGGTGCACCCCCAGCCCTACTCCTTAGATCCAGTGCCCAGAATACGTCCTCGAGGAGGGAGATCAGTGTCCTTAATTGATGTGTTCTTTTGCCATGGCACGTTCCTTTAAGTAATCAAGTCTTGCCACCTCCTCCCCGCAACCCAAACCTTGGTGTGGGCAGACTCTGGGTCACCGTGGTGTCCAGAGCACGTATCTGGTGCATAGTAGGCCCACAGCAACCACCTGCTGAGTGTTGAATGAACACTTTCTGTTTGAGAGGCAGGGAGAGTAGGTGCAGGGAGGAAGACAGAGAGGAGGAGGAGGGGAGAGGCAAGAAGACAGAAGGAGAGAGAGAGGCATACACCTCGGAGACCACCGGCCCATGTTCTGCCCTCTGCTATGGTCCAGTTGCCAGTAACCCCAGGGCAAGAAGACTCTTGAAACACTTTTCATGCGGATCAGACCCCCAGGAGGGGAATAATCAAATGATCTCTTTGTGAGAAAGGCCCTGTATCCCTTTACAAACAAGACAGCTCGATGATGCCTTCCCAGGGACCTGTGACTCATGCTCACTGCCTTAGAAACAGTCGGCCTGGCCCCCGAGGCAGGAGGGATTTATAAGTAGGTGAGGTGACCAAGACTCAGAGAAGAAGAAGGCCGGTGACTTGCCCAAGCCTCCCCTCCCCTACACGTTAGAATCAGAGCAGAGATCCAAAATGGGTTGGTGGTGGGGTGGGGTGGGGTGGCCAGATTTAGCAAATAGAAAAACCAGATGCTCAATTACATTTGAATTTCAGGTGAGCAACAAATAATTTTTTTAAGACAAATATGCCACAAATATCACACAGACATATACAGAATTACTGCCTTTTATCTGAAATGCAAATACCAGGCATCCTGTATTTGGGGTACTTGGTACCACTAGTCCCCCCCAACCCCCCATCCCTCCTGCCCCACCCCCCCTCAGCCTGCTGTGGGAGATACTGGAAGTCCCTCTAGCCAGAAGCCACCTCTGCCAGATAGACTTCTGGACTAAGAAGCCAGGCAGGGTGAAGGGTGAGCCGGGACTTCTATTTTGACAGGCCTGCCAGCGTGGACTTTGCCCGCTCTCCTGCCTCCTCTGGGAAAGTACAGGTTGGCTAACAAGCTCCCTGCTTCTCCCAGGCCAGTCCTGAAGCAGGAAGGTCAGCAAGCAGGCTTGGGGGCCAAGAAAGCTGGCTCTAAAGTCCAACCCCGCTCCCGCTTTTCTGACTGTTGAGACCCTCTTTGAGACTCAAGCCTCCTAGTCAGGAAAATGGGTCTAATCGAACTGCCCTAGGGAGGCAGCGATAAGGATTCCAGGCCCGATGCGCTCAGCACATAGTAGGTGCTCAACCAAGGGGCTTTCCCTTTGCACCAGGCTCTCGGGGACAAACGTGAACAGAGTTAGCTGAAACTGCGCACTGGTCCCCAGATCAGACAGACTGATGTCACGCATCCCCTCCTGAGGTATGAGTCAGAAGGTGACATCTTTGGTAAATTTATGTCTGACAGTGGCTTCCTAATGGGCTCCAAAGTCGCTTTCAGAGACTTCCCTGCCTTTTGAAGTCGGTGTCCAGAGGGTAGGCAAGCTTCTGCTCCACAGGGCACTGGAGGCAGGTTTGCTATGTGTCTCCCTGGGAGAGAGAACCTGGGGACAGAACCAGCCAGACTACAGCCTCTGGGGCCCATTGAGGAAACTGCTGGGCTAGATTTGGATCGCAGACCCCCTCTCCTTCTTAGTTTTTAAAACAAATTTTTAAGGGCACCTGGGTGTCTCAGTCGGTTAAAGCATCCCACTCTTGATTTCAGCTCAGGTCATGATCTCAGGGTCGTTGAGATTGAGCCCCCACCCTGGGGCTGGGCGTGAAGTTCGCTTCTTAAGATTCTCTTTCTCCCTCTTCCTCGGCCCTTCCCCGCCTTTCTTTCTGTTTCTCCCTCTCTCAGAAAACAAAACAAAACAAAAAATCCATTATTTGTGTATAGCCAACACACAACACAATGTTACATTAGTTTCAGGTGTGCAACATAGTGATTTCACAAGTTTATACTTTACGCTGTGCTCACCCCAAGTCTAGCTGCTGCCATCTGTCATCTGTCACCATCCAATGCAGTGACAATATCACTATGTTCCCTATGCTGTGCCTTCTAGTCTCATCACTTACTCAGTCCGTAACCGCAAGCCCGTGTCTTCCACTCCCTCTCACCCATTTTGCCCATCCCTCCGGCCCTTCTGAGTCATTAAAAAAAAATCGTGTGCATGCATGCTAAAATGTACGTAACATAAAATTGACGATTTTAACCATTTTAAGTGTACAGTTCCAGGGCACTGAGTGGATTCACACTGCCATGCAATCATTTCAAGAATTTTCTCATCATCCCATCCTGAAACGTTATAACCATTAAGCCCCAAGTCACCATTCAACCACTGGTTTCTGTGTCTATGAATTTAACTGCTTTAGGGACCTCCTACCAGTAGACTCATAAAAGATTCGTCTTTTTTGTGACTGGTTAATTTCACTTAGTATAATGTCTTCAAGGTCATACCTATTTTTTAAAGGTTTTTTTGTTTTGTTTTTGTTTTTGTTTTTGTTTTTTAGTGAGGGGTGGACAGGGGCAGAGAGAAAGAGAAAAATATTAACCAGAGTCCACAGCCAGTGAGGAGCCCGACACGGGGCTCGATCTCACAACCCTGAGATCATGACCTGAGCCAAAATCAAGAGCTTCACTGACTGGGCCACCCAGGTGCCCCAAGGTCATCCTTATGGTAGCAGGTGGCTGGCTCAGTTGGTAGAGCACGCAGCTCTTGATCTAGGGGTCCTGAGTTTGACCCTCACACTGGGTGTAGAAATTGCTTAAATACATAAACTCTAAAAAGAAAAAGAACTGCATCTCTTTTTAAGGCTGAGTAATTTTCCATTGCATTTATAAGCCACATTTCATGCGTCAGTGGGCATTAGGTTGTTTCTACATTTTGGCAATAATAACAAGAAGTATATAACATGGGTGTACCAATATTTAGTCAAGTCCCTGTTTACAGCTCTTTGGGGTATGTATTTATGGTAAAAGAGAAACTGATGCATGTTAAAAATTTTAAGAGTTTGAGCAAAAATTGATTTGAATCTGGCAGCATCCAATCTAGCAGATAGAAAGGAGCCTGAGGAGCTGCCCCAAATGAAAGACTTCTGGGGCACCGGGATGACTTAGTGGGTTAAGCATCTGCCTTCAGCTCAGGTCATGATCTCAGGGTCCTGGGATCAAGCCCCGCATCGGACTTTCTGCTCAGTAGGGAGCCTGCTTCTCTCTTTGCCTCTGCCTGCCACTTTGCCTGTTTGTGCACTCTCTCTGTGTCAAATAAGTAAATAAAATCTTTAAAAAATGTATGAAAGACGTTTATAGGCAGAAGGGAGTGAACAAGGAAAAGTGGATTGGTTACTGCTAAGTTCCTTTCCTCTAGGGGATGGCACGGGGCAGATTCCTAATGAGGGTTACCAGGTGAGTCCTTTTTTTGTCCCCTTAATTTAATTTAAGTTAGTGGACATCCAGTGCAGTCCTGGTTTCAGAAGCAGAATCCAGTGATTCATCACCCATCAGGTGATTCCTGATTTCCTGGCCTAAGATTTTATTTCTGGGAGAGCCAAAACCGTCAAGAAGCGAAGCCTCGGTTTGGTGGTTGGGGCTTTAGCATAAGCTATTCCATTTGGGGCCTTTTGTCTTGTTTTTAATATTCAGAAATGGCATTGCTGAATCCTGTGATAATTTCATGTTTAGTTTTTTTAAGGTTTTATTTATTTATTCGACAGAGAGAGAGAAGTAGAGAGAATAAGCAGGGGGAGCTGCCGAGGGAGAGGGAGAAGCAGGCTTTCCTTGGAGCAGAGAGCCCAATGCAGGGCTCAATCCCAGGACCCTGGCTGGGCTCATGACCTGAGCCAAAGGTCAAGGAAACCACCATTATGACCTTCTGTCACCACGGATAATGTAACCTGTTCTAGAACTTCAAAGGAATGAAACCACAGAGTATGTTTATTTTTGTGATTGGTTTCTTTCATTCATTGTTAGATCTGTGAGTTGCAGTCATAGCATTCCAGGAAGCAATGGCTCACTCTTTTTCATGGCTGTGTAGTATTCCATGGCAGAAATATGCCAAATCTATGAGGCTCAGTCAAATGAAATTGCTAATCTCTAACCTTTTTATCTATGAAAAAGGCCATTTCACAAGGCTCAACCTTATATTTATTCATTCTATGGTTGATGGATATTTGCTGCTGTGAACATTTGGGTATACGTCTTGGTGAGCCTACGCACACACCCATTGCTGTTGAGTGCATTCCTGGGGACAGATAGCTGGTTTATAGGATATGTGTTTGTTAGGTTTGGTCAGTTCTTCCTGTTTTGCAAATGATTTTGCCAATTTACACCCTCATTCACGGAGAGGGAGAGTTCTGGTTGCTCCACATTCTTGCCAGCATTTGGTATGGTCAACTCCTTTCAGTTTTAACTAACTTTCCAGCCCCCTTTTGAGGAATGGGTCTCTAATTTGTTCCCTTCCCCCATCCACTGCAGTGGCTCCCTTGGTCAGAGCCGATTGCTCTGGCCTGGCCTCCAGTCTGTTGTGTACGGGCTGGACAGGTCAGCCCACCCCCTGGAGGGAGCTGGTGTAAGCTCCACCCCACTGAGCTGCTCCATAGTGAGTGTGCGGTGTTGGGAGTCCTGAGAAATCGATGTTCAATCATCCATTTGACCAGAATATGTTTCTCATAGGTGTTTGGTCTTCATCCGCAGTTCCTGGCTCACAGCTCTCAAAACCTTTGGAATTTCCTGAGCAAAAGAGCCTTGGGAGCATCTTTTGTTGTAATATTTGGCCTCTTGTCCTTAGTTCCTGAAATCCCTTCAGAGACATAAAGGTGAAAGAGATGTCCTGTTATTTGTAACAAGCCCATTTCAACCATACCTGTGTTTATGATAATGAGGTGACTTTCAGAAAGCACCTAAAGGCAACCATACCCACCCCCTAATTTCCAGGAAGAGGAGAGGGGCTGGAGGTCAAATCCATCACCAGTAACCATCAAGTTCATCAATCACGCCTACGTCAAGAAGCCTCCATAAAAACCCAAAATCAGAGTTTGAAGAGCTTCAAGGTTGGGGAACCAGAATGCTTCCAGGGTGCCATGACACTGGGCCCCAAATTCCACAAGGACAGAACTTGCCCTATGTGTCACTTCATCTGACTTCTGATTTGCATCTTTCACATCCTTTGCAATCAACGGGTAATCTAGTGAGCATATGCGTTTCCTGAGTTCTGTGAGCCACTCTAGCAAACTCATGGAACCCAAGAAGTGGGGGCATTGTGGGAACCTCTGATACATAGCCCTTTGGTCAGAAGCACAGGGAGAACGGTGGACTTGGAGTTGGCACCCACAGGGGAGCCGAGTCTTCTGGGACTGAGCCCTTCCTCCATGGAATCTGATGCTCCCTCCATGTCGACAGTGTTAGAACTGAGTGGAACTCTTGAACACCTCGCTGGTGTAGAATTGCTTGTTGGTGTGGGGAACGCCCCTCGCCCTTCCCCCCCACATTCCAATTGGGCCCAGGAACTCAAAGTTGTGTGGGGTCAAGATCACCCAGTCAAAGCCCGTCTTCCAGGCACCTACCAGCAGGGAGGAGGTGACATATCACATATGGGGACTGTCGCGGTGACCCAGAGCCTGCCCAGCGGTGTGCTCCGGGGTCTGGGGGATTGAGTGGCTGACAGAGTTCCCAGCTGTGCACTTAGCCAGCCATGTCTGTAGGTTTCCCAAGCACGGCAGCTGGAAAGCGTTTGTCTTCCACGTATGTAATGTTTTCCAAATGCATGTGGACGCCATCATGATTGATAACGTTCAAATTCACTAAAAGCTTTTCTGAATTCACAGTGGTCTTTTGTGTTCTATTTTCTCAGCCAGTGGATACATAAGAATACAGTCATTAGCAAACAGGGCAGGAATAGGTAAAATGGCAGATGGGTTAGTGTGTAGAAAACAGAAATGTTCACATGGGCCCTGGGTGTAATCTCATGCTGCCGTGCTTTGGGGTGTCTCAAAATGGGGTGGGGAGGGCATGGTGGAACGCTTGGCTCTTCCGTCTCCCTGGAGTCAGCCCTCCCTGAAAGACCCAGTTGAATGGCTTGCGTTCCTCTTCTTTGCACCGGGGGAAATCCAGCATCCTTCTCTGTGTCTCCGAGCATCTCAGGGATGCTTGTGATCAGTCTCCTGTTACTGTTTCATGAGGCTCTCTGCTCCCCTCCCCAGCTCCATCCCTGCTGATGCTGTTTGCCTCCATGGTGTCTCACCAGGACACAGCCCAGACCCTTGTTGATGGGGCGATGGAGCAGGACCCCAAGAGCCAGACTGCCAGGGTTCAAGGTCCAGCTCTGCCATTGACAGGCTGGCTGACCTTGGGCGAGGTGTTCTCTCTCTCTGGCTTGGGCTTTCTCCCTATAAAACAGGGACAAGTGGGGCCTGTCCTCTCTGGGCTAACTGAAGATCCCAGGAGTTGATGCGGGAAAAGCCCCCAGGGCCTGGCAGTTAGGGTGAATGAGCCCTCTTTTTTTTTTTTCTTAAGATTTTATTGAATTGCCTATCTATCTCAGAGACAGAAGAGGAGAGCGAAAGATTCTGCACTGAGTGCAAAGCTTGACATGAGGCTTGCTCCATCCCACAACCCTGAAGTCACAACCTGAGCTGAAACCAAGAAATGGATGCTCAACCCACTGAGCTACCCAGGCGTCCCAACCCTCGTTTTTACTTATTTCCCACCAAGCACTGTGTGCAACTGACTTTATGGAAGGTTTGGGGAGGGAAGGGGTAGGGATTACAGCATCATAACAACTCACAACTAAACCACAGATCTTGCCCCATTCAACAAGGCCATCCCCATCACAGAGGTTTCCCAGCCAGCCGCGTCCTCTGGCTCAGGGCTGATGCCATTTCTGGGGTCCTGCTCACCAGCCCCCTCTCTGGACCTTCCTCCCCAGATCC
The DNA here is from genome assembly GCF_964662115.1 of Mustela nivalis. Lineage (NCBI taxonomy): Eukaryota > Metazoa > Chordata > Mammalia > Carnivora > Mustelidae > Mustela > Mustela nivalis. Next base: position 66,141 of record NW_028134750.1, on the reverse strand, counting down.
ACAGCTCCCCACCCGCCTCTCAACCACCAGGAGGCAAAGTTGTCTGCAGAGTGTATACATTTTGGCCTCAATTACTGTCAATATCTAAGACAATGACGTTCAAGGAGGCCAAGACAGCCCCTTAGGAGGAGTTTGGGAAATCCGTAAGAGCATTTCCTTTGTCATAGTGTGTATGTGTGTGTGTGTGTATGTGTGTGTGTGTGTGTGTAACCTGCTTATATAAAAACACAAAATAATTTTTGCATGCTTTTAATACACACAGACTTTTCCTGGAATGCAACTCTCATGTACACAGAGAGAGAAGATTTTCCGTTGTTTTGTTCGGAATTCTGCCAAGACCTGTTGCCCATTTCACATCAGCAGCGACAGCACAGCTCACAGGGTCTGAGTCACCCCTGGAACCACCTGGGTCCGTCTGCCTCTGTGGCCATGGTGTTCCCGGTGGCCCCACCTCTAGGAGCAAGGCTGGGGCCACGTCATCCCATCTCCCGCTGTAGATGGCTTGTGCATTTTCATCCTGAAATTATTTTATTATAAATGACTCTCCTTTTATTTCTCCTTCATATTATGGTTAGAGTATTACATTGATTTTTTTTTAAAGCTTGTGTGATTATTTATGAATTTCATTTCAGCTTGGTGAAGGGCACATTACAAAATATTTTCATCCAAAGGGGGCTTGGGGCTGACTGGGCTGAGAGCCACTACCCCCAACCCAGGCGTAATTTAAGAAACCCACTTCGGAGCCCCTGCCAACAAGGAGTGATTTGTTCCCGAGACAAAGTTCTCCATTCGCCTGAATGTGGAGGCTGCTGTCGTTCATGCTTTTAAATGACTCTGTTTCCTCTTCTCTGTAAACGTTCAGAGGTAACGATCCCACTGTGGCTCTCCCTGCTCCTGGATCTGTCCTGAGAGAGCGGCCCTAAGAGATCTTCCAAGTATACGAAGGTGACAGTGTTACATCTCAACTTAAAACCCTTCTGTGGCTCCGGGTGCCCCGTGGCTCAAGTCTAAGCCCCTCAGCCTGGCCCGCAGAGCCCCCCGTGAGCCATGCACAAGGCACAGTCTTTTCTCAGCTCCTCCTTCTATCCCATTGGGTCACCAGCCCCTGCCTTTGTCCCCCCAAGTCTCCTCTGCCTGGATGTGCTGTCCCTACTGTCCGTACCTCCACTTCTGGCTGTACCCAGGGGCTTCCTATTCTTCTCCTCTTCAGTAGAGATTTAATTCTGAGGTTCCACCTCTAGACGATGTCTCTAAGGGATCGGCTTCCACCAGATCCTAGAGGTGAGCCGGGGGCTTGGGGGCCACAGCAGGAGAGCAGCATGGTGGGTTTAAGAGAATCCCAAAAAGGACACTCCTCTTCTCCATCCAAGTTTGGAACCACCTGAGAGAGACAGACACACAACAGCCAGACAGATAAAGATCAAAATATTTCATGAGAGACTATGGACTCTGAAAAACAATCTGAGGGTTTTGAAGGGGTGGGGGGGTGGAAGGTTGGGGGAACCAGGTGGTGGGTACTAGAGAGGGCACGGTTTGCATGGAGCACTGGGTGTGGTGCAAAAACAATGAATACTGTTATGCTGAAAGGAAATTTTATATATATATATTTCCCTATGGCTGTGACTTCAGATTTGTGGCCAAGGGGCTTCCTACCCTCTCAACTTTGAACATGACATTTCCTCACCGAAACCACCCAGACCCTGGCTCAAAGTGGAGATGCAGGAGGCTCCCGACTGCCCAGCAGGAGCAGACCAGTAAGGGCTTCTAAAAGAGCTCCTCCCAGCCTGGGCCATCTGGTAAGTCGCTTCTTTGCAAGGGAGGAGGAGGGCGAGGGGCCTGAGGGTTCCTGTAATTCAGGGAACGCTCCGTAAGGACACATGATGGGAGGGAGGGAGGGAAGGGGACTAGGGCCCCAGACGACAGCCCTCAGGTCTTGCGAATGGTGTCCCAGATGGGGCGGGAGCTGGGAGATGCGGCTGAGGCCAGAGGAAACCAGCAGAACAGGGACAGAGCAGAGCACGTCTCTACCTTGAAATAACTTTTGAAAATCACCAAAGCTGTGTCGTATATGGTAGGAAGTTGGAGCACACCGATGAGCAAACGTAAGAAAACACATCCCCTCTATTCCTACCATCTAGGCTGTACCATCGACCACCTTAGCCTCTGTCCTCCCAGATTTTTTTTTATGCATATGTAACTTTTTTTTTTCTTATCAAAACGAGATCATAGTGTCTGTGTTGCATTGCAATCAGCTAAAGCATTAAAAAGCATTGCAATCAGCTTTTTGATTTTTATCTCAACCTCTCCCCTGTCAAGACGTTTTTATTTGTCTGTGCACAGCCGTATTCAAATGCCCTCACCGTCCCCTAACTGTCCTTTAGGCTGACTCGTGGGAGCAAGGGTGCAGTCAGGACCATGTGGTCTGGAAGATCCCTTTCTTACGACAATGACACGGGAAGACTGGACCTCTTGCTTTGCAAAATGGACCACCATCAGGATTTGTCTCCTTGTGTCCCCCTTGTCTTTTTTTTTTTTTTTAAGATTTTATTTATTTATTTGACAGAATGAGACACAGAGAGAGAGGGAGAGGGAGAAGCAGGCTTCCCGCAGAGCAGGAAGCCCGATCCCATGACACTGGGATCATGACCTGAGCCAAATGGAGATGCTCAACAACTGAGCCACCCAGGCGCCCCTCTGCTCTTGTCTTGTTAAGTGCATTCCTTCTTGTCCTGTATTTCCAGTAGAATTGCTGGACTCAGATGATGGGGCCCAGATCGTGGTCGATGCTGGCCCTTCACGGTGCATCACATAGAAACCCCCCAACATGCGTGATGCTGAGTTGGGGTGACAATTTCTTACGGGGCTGGGCTGGAGTGCTTCCCTGCTTGAAGAATGCTTTGAGCAACTTGTTCTCATTTCAAACGTGGAAACTGAGTCCTGGAGCACTAGCCCTGGCAGTGGGGGCTGAGATGAGGCTCACTGTGGGGCTCTGCGGGCCAGGCTGAGGGGTTCAGACTTGAGCCACAGGACACCTGGGGCCACAGAGGGGGTTTTAAGTCGAGGTGTAACATTGTCACCTTCGTGTATTTGGAGCAGAGGGCTACTCCCTCCGGGGACCTCCCTTGGAGATTCTGCACAGCTCTGAGATGTAGGAATTACGATTCCATTTCAAAGAAACTAGGATTTGTGGGGCTAAGCAGCCAGAGCGGGGACCTGATCCCTCCCTCTGGGTCCTTTCTCTTTCCCTAGGCTCTGCCTGCCTTTCTCCAATGGGAAAGGCCTGGTCATATCTGGCCCTGGAGCCCTCTGGGCCCAGCCTGTGGGTCAAGCCCAGGGCATGCTGCTACCCTGAGGAGGCCTGGCCCCTGTCCTTGCCTTTTGGATGGACAGGCCTTCGCTCTGGGCTGGGAGGCAGAGGGGACACAGAGATCTGGAGCCCGGAATGTGCCAGCTCAGCTGGGCTCAGATTTCCCTCTGGGAAGGAGGGAGTCTTTCTGCAGGTGGCAGAGGACAGAGGTGAGGCTCTGGGGCTCGGAAGGCTGTCCTGGCTTTGCTGTCCTGCTGCTCCCTGACCCTCCTTCCTGCTGGACCCTGCTTTGACTCGGGAGGAAACTGAGTCTCAGGTGTTTGGAAATTAGCTGGCCCTGGGACACACAGCCAGATGTGGCAGAGTCAAGACTTGAATGCAGGACCCTGCCTCCCAACCCAGCGAGGCTGCCATCACACCCCACTCCCCACAAACCATTCCAGTGGAGGTCCCCACTCACCAGCCAGTCCCCAGCCCAGTTAAAAGCCAGAGGAAGTAAAGAGAGCACTGGATAAGGAGTCTTAATCACTGTCCAGCCTGCTTTCCACTGTGCTGTTCATTCATTTGCCGGCATTTATCGTGGCTTAATGTGCACCAAGCTCGCACGAAATGCGGGCAATATGGAGACCAAAAAGTGTTTTGGAATCAGATGGAATTGCTTTCATACCTTGGCTCAGTGACTCACGCGCTGTGTAATCTTGGACAAGCCAGCTGACGTCTCTTAACCTCAGTCCCTTAGCCATGGAACAACGATAAGGCTCTCTGGCTCCTTGTTGCGAGAATGGAAAACACAGAGAATACTTAATAATTAAGAGCTCACACTTACATTGTGTTTGCTACTATGTGTCAAGCACATGCCATACATTTTCCACAAGCTAACTTGCTTAATCTGTGTGACAGAGGTAGGTAGTATTGTTCTGACCCTCATTTTACAGATGGGGTTCCCCAGACCCAGAGAAGTTTAGGGACTTGTTCAAGGTCACACAGCACATAAGTGGCAGAGCTGGGTTTCAAACCCAGTGGGCAGTCTGACTCCAAATGAACCTATGATTGTAATCACTGTGCTTCAACTGAGGCTTGACCCCAACCCTCATAAACCCTAGATGCTATCATTGGGTCCCAGGAGGGGAACATCTTTCATTTAGACACTCCTGCCATTGTGCTGGGCCCCTAATGTCCTCTGGGGCTGGTATGTCTGCCCACAGCACAGTCTGCAAAGTGTAGCAGGCAATGCAGATGGCAATACAGTTGCACAACAAAACACCCCAGGACGCAGGGGTTTTAAAAAAGACAGTCGCGTATTCTCCTGCTCATGGGTCGCAGCTTGGTTGGGTTTGGCTAAGTGGCGAGCCCAGATGCCTGGCTCATCCTGGAGCCCAGACTGAAGGGGGAGCAAACATCTGGGACATGTTCTTCCAGCACCTGTGGCAGACGTGCAAAGGGACAAGCTCAGCCATAAAAGCACATTTCCAGCCTCTACTCAGCTCATAGCCCGCTGGCCAAAGCAGTTCACATGATCAAGCTCAACGTCAAGAGCACTGAGTCCATCCAGCCACCACGAGGCCACGGTAACAGGCTAATAATGCATAATGCAACTATGGGGCGATGAAGAGCTGGGGTCAAAAACACAACTTTCCGCACCGGGAAGGGTCCAGAACTGGGTAAGCTGGCCCGTGGCCGGACATTGGGCTGGGAATCTTGCAGAAGCGGAGAGGGGTCTGGGCCGATTCCAGTTTGGGAAGCTCCCAGCTTGAATAAAAAAACCAAAGACAGGCTAAAAAGGCTTACAATAATCGTGGCATATTTTAGATGTTTACATTGAACAAATTAATGCTTTTAGCACACACACAAAGTGCCAAGCAATATAATTATGCTATTCACAAGAAAATTATAGGACTTATTAAAATTATTAATTGCTGCTATACTGTGGGCAGCGGGTGGGGTCCAGCCACCCTGGTGCAGGTGGGAACTTTCCTGGTTCAGTCTGGCCAACTCTCTGTCACTGGACAGATGATTTCCTTTGGAGACGATGCCGAAAGCCTGACCTTGAGGTCCTTACCATGCATTAGGAATGCCTAAGAAGCTTTTGTAAAATGCTGATCCTTGGGTCCCACCCACAAAGTTTCTGACTTAACAGAACTGGGGTAGTGTCTGGGCACCAGATCATTTTTCTTTTTCGTTTCTTTTTTTTTTTTTAATATTTTTATTTATTTTTTTGACAGTGAGAGCCACAGCAAAAGAGGGAAAACAAGCAGGAGGAGTGGGAGAGGGAGAAGCATGCTTCCTGCCAAGCAGGAAGCCTGATGTGGGGTTCGATCCCAGGACTCTGGGATCATGACCTGAGCTGAAGGCAGACACTTAAGGACTGAAACACCCAGGCGCCCCAGGTAATTTTTCAAAACACTTCCTGTGTGATTATGCTGTGCAGCCCTAGTTTCGAGAACTGCCAGATTGTGGGATGGACAGGTGTAAGCCAGTTTCTGCTAAGGAGATGGGAGGTGAGGCTCGCTTATAGCTTTTGGGAAAGACTCTTCCTTATTCTTTTTGTTTGTTTGTTTAAGATTTTATTTATTTATTTGACAGAGATCACGAGTAGGTAGGGAGGGGGAAGGAAGCAGGCTCCCTGCTGAGCAGAGAGCCCGATGCAGGGCTCAATCCCAGGACCCTGGGATCACGACGTGTGCCAGAGGCAGAAGCCAAATTTAACCCACTGAGCCACCCAGGTGTCCCAGACTCTTCCTTATTCTTGAGACAGAGCCCCAGGAAGCTTAGTCTCTCTTCGGCTGGACACAGACAAGGAAACATACTGACCCTGCTGTTATGTGGCTATATCTCAGCCATGAGGGAACCCAGCATGAGCACGAAGAGGATACAGAAGAAGATGGGGAAATAGCCAGAGCCTTGATCTCACCATACCTGATGCCTTACCGACCTTCAGTTGGTGTGGGCCAATAAAATCTCCTCTTGCTTCAGTGAGTTTGAGTTAGGTTCGTGTCACTTGGGCCTACAGGCCTTGAATAATGAAAGCACTTTTCCATGCAAGAGAGATGCTGCATGCCAAAGAGGGCTCAGCACAGAGATTTACATGTGTGCCTGCTTCATAAATGTTAGCAACGGCAAATCACCCCAGCAGAGGGGCTGTAGAGAATGGACGCCCCAGGAGAGGAAGTCCAACATGATGCTGCCTTGCTGCATCTAGGCCTGGGGCCTGCGTATGGCAGGTATGGGATAAATGTCTACCCAGTGGGATGGAAACTTCAGGCTTTCCTTTCCCTTTCTGTAGTGCCCAGTCTCGGCCAGATGCAAGGGAAGGGAGTAATCTGATTATCTGATTAAAGTAATATGGCCCCACGTACCAGCAACTGAATGGCTTAAGCCGCTGGGGCAGATCTGGGTGAGTAAGAGGCTTACCACCCCAAGGGTGAGCTAATCAGGCCAGCGAGAGAGCAATTAATTAAGCAAATGCCTACCCAATGCATACCTACTACGTGCCAGCACTATGCCACGCCAAGACAACTGAGGAAGCCCCAGGCCCTTGGTTCCCAATAGAAAGCTTAAGCGGTCTTTGAGGAGTAGAAGAGCACCCTCGCCCTTACAATTTGTCCTCTTCTGCATACCTGAGCCAATACAACGGAGGTAATGCCCCCGAGAAGGTCTGAGGCTTTACCCCTGAGCTGAAGCACCAGACAGAGAGACTGATGGTACAGCCCCAAGGGGGTTGTCCCCAACAACTAGAGCTCGCCACAATCCCCCAAACTCTCTCCTCCCCAAGCTGTCCCCATGCTCCCCCGGGTGGGGGGATTTGGTGGAGGGAGCGGGAACTGGAAGCCACCACCTTGGATGTGGTCTCTTTAAAAACCATCCTTTTTTTTCACCAGGCAATATGATCCTATGGTTGAAAAATGAAAACAGTCAAAAGAGGCAGAGGCTGGGAAGCCTCCTTCCCACCCCTGTCCTATTCACCCCGTTCTCCTGTCTCTACAGGCAGCCCTTCTTCAGTTTCTTGGGTGTCTCAGCTGTAGCCTATTCTATACTGGACTGGATGGGAGATATTTCGATTCTCGATTCTCGCCCTGCTGTCCAGCACCTCTTGGTTAAAGTACAAGCAGATACAAAATATTCTTTCTCCCTTCCCTTCTTTCTGACACAGAAGTAACATTGTGAAAACACCATTCTGAATCATGCCCTTTTCATTAAAAATATTTCAGTGCTCCTTCCCTAGTAGTCTAGGATGCTTCCTTGGTCTTTTTTTTTTTTTTAACAGTTGTATATTATTCCTTCCAGAGTTTATCCAACCAAAATCTCTTTAAAAGGCGTGCTGAGGTGGTTTCCGCTCTTTTGCTGCCATCAACAACGCTGCAGTGAGTAACCTCATACAGCATCCAACCAGCTCGACCTGTAGGATGAAATGTAGACTCAAGATTGCTGAGTCAACAGACAACGGCATCTGCAGCTTCGAGAAATCCTGCAAAATTGCCCTCGACTGGGGGTACCCCGGGTTGATCCCCGCCAGCAAAATAGGCAAGCTGTTTATTTTTTTAAAGGGAGCCAAATAAAATACTTCTCTTCCTGAGAACAAAAACACGCTCCTTTGTAGAAAATTGGGAAAACAATCACAAAGCAGAAAGCAAAAATGATCCCCACTGCAAAGGGGTAGAGAGCTTCCTTCTCTATTTGCCGTGGGGGGTATTTCCTTCGAGTCTTGATTGACACTTCACGTACTCTGCCCTAACCCGATTCCTTGGCCGAGCCAATATTCTGTGAATGGTTTCTCCCCTTGGTAAACATTTTGCCCACCCTCAGAGAGGGGGTAAAACAGAGATGTTAAGCATGTGGATGGTGGTTCAAATCTCAGCGCCACTGCATTCTAGCTGCTGGACAGCGAACGCGCGCCTTCCTTAGCCTATCCCTGCTTCTGTGTCCTCCTTTAAAATGGGACTCCTGGGGTACCTGGGTGGCTCAGTGGGTTAAAGCCTCTGCCTTTGGCTCAGGTCATGATCACAGGGTCCTGGGATCGAGCCCCACATCGGGCTCTCTGCTCTGTAGGGAACCTGCTTCCTCCTCTCTCTCTGCCTGCCTCTCTGCCTACTTGTGATCTCTGTCTGTCAAATAAATAAATAAAATATTTTAAAATGGGACTCCTAAGAGCATCTGCCTCACGGGGTGGCTCTAAGGGTTGGGTGAGTCTGCACGGGTGACATGCGCACACGGTCTTGGCGTCATAAGGGTAATAGAAGTTGGCTGAGAATGCATCATTTTTTACTCCATAGTATTCCCTTGGATTGCGTGACAAATGATATGGTCAGACACTGCAATGACCTCTGTTTTCCATTGTTCGGCCATGCCTTGACAATGCAGCTTTGCCTAGGTCCCTGCTGATTTTCTCTGAAAGATGTGGAGGGACAGAGGTGCTCAGGGGTGCCCACTGTGCCCCTGGGAGGTCTTTGGGGTTGATTTTCACAACCCTTCCCCGCTGGATTTTCCTTCATACAGGCTCCAGAGGCAGTGTCCTGACTCCCTGGTGCCTCTCTTGGCCCCCCCGCCCACCTGGGTAAATCAAGTCACCTCTCTTGGCCAAGAGAATATGAGAGCCTTAAAATCATCCATTAAGTGACGAATGGATTTTCAGGTGTGGTACATCCAGACAAGAGAATATTATCTGTCCATAAAATGGAATAAAGTAGTGGGACATGGATGAACCTTGAAAATACAGTGTAGGGAGCCTGAGTGGCAGAAGCAGAAGAGCGTGTGACTCATGAGTTTGAGCCCCATGTTGGGTGTAGAGATGACTTAAAAAAAAAACAAACAAAACAAAACAAGAAAGGATGGTAAACAAAAGAAGCGGGACACAAAAGGCCATATATGACTGTATGATTCCATTTATGTAAACTGTTCAGAATAGGGTCAATCTGTAGGGTCGTAAAATAGATCAGTGATTGCGAGGGGCTGGATGGAGGGATAATGAGCCCAGCCTAGGGACTTTTTCGGGTGATTTCAATGTAGTAAGGGATGGTTGCACAACCATGTGAACATACTATAGCCCACTGAACCGTACACTTTAAAGGAGAAAATCTTATGTAATAAATAAGGTGTGGAAGGTAATTGAGAAGACCTGAGCCCAGGGGGAGGGCGGAAAGCTCCACAGGCTTCACTCCTAGCAGAAGGAAGTCCAGTCACTATACCTGGGCCTGGAAGGTCCTCCTCCACTCTCGATGCCCATGAGAACGACCTGGGAAGTTTAAAAATCCCAGGGCCTGGGATGTATTCAGAGCAAATAAACCCAACACCCACAACCAACAAACACTGCGAAACATCTGGCCTGACCCAGGAGAGCTCTGAAGCCCAGAGAGGTGAGTAAATTTGCTTGGCAAGTCACAGGCAGCCTCTAGGCAGATGGACAGCCTTATTGCCCCAGAGCATGGGCTGTGGGACCAGGTAGATTAGGTTCACATCCCCACTGTGCCTACTCACCTGAACCTCCCTGAGCATCGGCTTACTGTATCCACGGGCTGGAGATCAGTGAGATGCCGCCTGCAAAGGGCTTCTTCCAGTGCCTGGCACATCACGAGCATAGTTTCAAGCAAGTATCTAGCAGTTTGCAACATGCTTCAAGGGGAGCAAAGGGGTGTGACCCCCAGTTCAATTCATCTGTCCTTTTTTGTGCTTTTAGTATCATAGTTATTTAATTTAATTTAATTTGACAGAGAGAGGGGGAACACAAGCAGGAGGAGAGAGGGAGAGGGAGAAGCAGGCTTCCCACCAAGCAGGGAGCCTAGTGTGGGGATCCATCCCAGGACCCGAGGATCATGACCTGAGCCAAAGGCAGATGCTTACTGACTGAGCCACCCAGGTGTCCCAGTATCATAATCATTTTTAAACTCTTGCTCATTCCAGGGGCTGTGTGGGACACCACTCCCACGAGGCAGATGTGGAGAGCAAGAAACGGAGATGCTGTGTCTTGCCAAAAGGCTCCGCGCTGATTCCTGACTTCTTTGTGACTGTACGTGGGGGTAGGAGTGGGGTAGCCCAGCCTCAGCAGCTCTGGAGGAGGTGGGCTCCTCTGGGGTGAGAATCACGTCCTCTTTGCCACCGCAGCACCTAGCATGAGCCCTGTCACTTAGCAGGGGCTCAAGAAACGTTTGCTGAGAGCGGTTGAGGGAAGACCGAGGTGGGGAGAGGCGCCCCCCTCCCGGTGGGAGGTGTCACACGGAGAGGTGCAATCCCCCATGAGGCCACTAGGGGTCTCCGCGCTCCGCCAAATGGCGGCTCCAGGGTCCTTCCAAGGGCTCTGGCTGGCCGCGGTGAACTTGGAGGAGGGGGAGGGAGAGGACCGAGAGGAAGAGGGCCCGGCTGGATGGTGACGGGCCAGAACGCCCTGGCCTCGCCTGCGGATGCCACCGGCTCCCCGCTGGGGTCAGGCCACAGACCACAGTAAGGACCGCTTCTGAAACTGTCAGGCATTATGTCATTGTTTGGGGGAGGGAGGGGGCGGTTGCGAGTGGCTGAACACCTACTGTGTGCTCTTTGTGCAGGTTTCTTTTCTTTAATCCCCACCACTACAGGCTGTGAAGCAAACCTTGTTTCCTCTGGTTTATTACAGAAGAAACCAGCTCCAAAAGGGAGACGCAGCAGGGCCATTGGCGGGGCTGGGGTTCCCACCTTGGGATGGCTTCACTGGCACACTCCCCGCAGTCACACCATACACACGCACTGGTGCGTGCGCGTGCGCGCGCACACACACGCACGCATGCCATCCCCCAGCTGCAATCTCAGAGCCCCTCAGGGTTCGCCCTGAGGGCTGAGCCGCAGGACTTATCACAACCTTGGTTGTTCTAATCTCACCATCTCTGTATTCTTAATTGTCTTCCCTCTGAATACACTTTGTAGCAAAGCCTTGTCTTCTTGGGTCCTGTGAGAATGCTGCTTTTCCTCAAATGAAGGTTCAGTTATGATTTTTTTCCCCTGTTATTACAAAAGCAATTTGTACAAAAGCAATTGCAGAAAACACAGAGAAGCCAAGCGAATGGAAACCCCCTCGTGCCCACCTCCGGGGACAGCGCAGGCTGACCTATGGGTTGATGTCCCCTCTTAGCCCACACTTCTCCCACCACAGAACCTGCTGTGTCCCCTGCAGTCCCCTGCTGTGTACCGTGTACTGTACTTCCTTGGGCAAAGCCTTCTCATCCTCCGGGGCGGGGGGGGGGGGGGTTGCGGTGCACATGGAAATGATCTCCAAAGACCCAGACAGGCAAAGACTCTGGGGGCTGTTGGGAAGGCTTCCAAGCCCAGGGTAGACTCAAGTGCTTCGATCATGCAGGACAAGTGAATCTGGGGCTGGGCTACTGAGAGGGGGCTCTCAGGAGCTCAAGGAGGGGCTTCTTGGAATAATCTGGAGACCAGCAGAGGCAGGAGTGGAGAAACCACCGCCCAGCTCCAGCACTGAGCAGGTGGGTAGCCTTCCCCAGAGCAGATGGCTGTGCAGCTATAAGGACCCCCACGTGTCCTGGGCCCCAGTCAGGGCCAGCTCCCCAGTGCAACTGGATAGTCACACAGGGCTACATGCTTGGTTCGCTGCTCTGCTGTTGCTGTCTTGCAATTCTTAATAATTGCTTTAAAAGCCCCCCCCCCCCATTTTTATTTTGCACTGGGCTCTGCAAATTACACAGCCAGCCCTGCTCCTGGTAATGATACCTATTAGTGACATGGAGCTTGCTGCATGTCAGGCCCTCCATGCTTTTCCTATTTATAATTTGTCTGTCCCCTCACAGCAGCCAGGTGCAAATTGCCTCGGGCAGCCCCCGTGGTGATATGTACTGGGTTCTGGGCTCCGGATGTACGCTCTTAAGGCTCTCTGCCTTCCAGAGATGCTGTTACCGTCCATAGTTCATAAATGAGGAGCTGAGGCCCAGAGAGGTCAAGCAACTCACCCAGCGAGGGGTCCCGCGGCTCTCCGAATCATGCTGTAGCTCCCACACACCCTGCCCTCTTATGGGGAGCCTGCTCGAAGCCGCTGTACCCTTCCTGCCTGGCCAGCCAGGGGGTGGCCCCAGGAGCTCCACAGTCCCGCCCCAGCCTCCACCCCACTGTGCTGGGTGCCCAGCAGTGGCTGTCAGTTTCCATCCTCGCCTCCGCTGCTTCCTGATCCCCCAACAGTGGCTGTCTGCGGCCACCTCCGGAGCCCAGGTGTGCGATCTTCTCCCCCTCTCGGGTGCCCAGCCGTGGGGCTGGGAAGTGTCCCTTTCCCTTCCATTCCTCCCCAAGGTGCTGAGCTCCCCCCACGCATTCTGGGCTACAGCTGTGGCTCAGGGGTGCCCTGACTGTCAGCGTCATGACTGCTGAGATGACAGCCCGGATGGAGGGGCCCAATGCCAGGGATGATGAGCACAGGCAGCAGGAAACGGCGTAGACAGACCAGTGCCCGGGAGAGTCACACGCCTCAGCTTCGGAGTCTCGGCTCCCACGTCTGTATGATGGGGTGAAGAAAGCAGGCTTGGGGCGCCTGGGGGGCTCAGTCGGTTAGGCCATCTGCCTTCAGCTTGGGTCACGATCCCAGGACCCTGGGATCGAGCCCCGTGTCGGGCCCCCTGCTCAGCGGGGGACCTGCTCTTCTTTCTTCCTCCCCCTCTGCAACTCTCCCAGCTTGTGCTGTCTGGCTCTCTCTCTCTCTCTTTCTGTCAAATAAATAAATAATAAATAAAAAGAAAAGAAAGAAGGAAGGAAGGAAGGAAGGAAGGAAGGAAGGGAGAGAGGGAGGAAGAAAGAGGACTCACCGGTTAAGAATTCAGGGCCTGGCAGACACAGTCTTGAGTTCCAGACTCTGGTCCAGCACTTAGCAGATAAGACCTCAGACAAGTTATAAAACTGAATTTCAGTGTCTCCCTCTGTAAAAGGACATCAAGGACAGAGACATCTCTGTTAAGCACTCAGACCTGACAGGCTGATTTAAATTCAGATCCTGATGCCGGCACTTAGTAGTTATGGAGCAGTGCACAAATCAGTTCACCTTCCTGAGCCTCCATTACCCCACCTGCCGGATGTGAAACATCCCCATGGCATCCTCACCATGTCCTGGGAGGACCTGGCCTCTCCCCAGTGCCTGCTGCTTCATAGGTACTCAGGGAGCCATCACGTAAGTGCGCCCTCTCTAGGTCATCGTGAGGACCAGATGGGGCATGTCGCGAAAGTGGGTACCCTGCTGGAAGGGTCTGGGTCAGGCCAAGTGCAGGGCCATTCTCCCTGAGCCGGGCTGCAAAGGACACAACGGTTTCCCCAGGCAGACGCCGAAGGCCTAGGAATGTGTGGCCAAGGCTGGGGAGAGCTGACCATGAGCAGATGATCGAGGGCCAGAGGCTAAGCCTGTGGGGGCTGCCCTGGGGCAGACGGCCTTTGCCAGGCATGTAGGGACAGAGAGCCTCATTCAAAGGTCAGTGGCAGGGGATGGCAAGGAAAAAAAACAAGCCTCCTTCAGTCTGGGCCACGTCCCTAGCCTGTCAACGACCCCTCTTTGGGTGGGCGGGTTGGGGGGATCTCTGGGGTCAAGCCTCCTTCCCCTAGCTCCCAGCAGACCTCACTCCATAAACCCGAAACTGGGCTTTCCAAACTCACTGTACACACAGCCAGGAGGGGCCTGGGAACCCAAATTTCTCACCAGCTCCCAAGGGTGTTGATGCCGCTGGTTTGGTACCAGACTGGAGTAGCCACGATCCAATACATTATATAAAATAGGGCATTGGGGCGCCTGCGTGGCTCAGTGGGTTAAGCCTCTGCGTTTGGCTCAGGTCCTGATCTCAGGGTCCTGGGATGGAGCCTCATATCGGGCTCTCTGCTCAGCGAGGAGCCTGCTTCCCCCCTCTCTCTGCCTGCCTCTCTGCCTACTTGTGATCTCTCTCTGTGTCAAATAAGTAAGTAAAATCTTTAAAAGAAAATAGGGCATGAAAAGTAATAATCATTTGGGGGTGTTGGCTTATTAGCTGGTCTGACTTCCATAGACGACAAGGGCCTGTAGGGAAGAAAATTCTCCCCTGCGGTCACAGGGAACATGTACTCAAGGTCAGAGGTCCTAGGGTCTGATTTTTGCTGCTAAGAGCAGCGTGACAGAGTGGGCACCTTCCAGCTTGCATAACATGGACATTGGTTTCCAAACTCCAGACCTCACACCAGCTGTATCTGAACTGCTAGAGGAGCTTAGAAAATACAGATCCTGGAGAAAAAAAATATAGATTCTGAGTCACAAGAAGACAAATACCAGTTAATTCCACTTATATAATTTCACCCATCTAAAGAGGTGACATTCACAGGACCAGGAAGGAGAACGGAGGTTGCCAGGAGCTGGGGGGCCTGGAAAGGAGCTGCCTAACGGGTGTAGAGCTTCTGGAAAGAGTTCTGGATCTTAGCTTTGCAATGAGGTGAATGTGCTTAACACTACTGAACTGTTCGCTTAAAAACGGTCAAGACTTTTATGTTGTTTTTTTACTACTTAAAAAAAAAAATAGATTCTGGACCTGACCCCTGGGAATCTATTTAGGTGTAACTGGGGTAGAGCTTAGGGATTTTTATTTTTTTTTTAATTTCCCCCAAGGGATCCAGCGCACAGCCAGGCTTGGGAAACACCGGCTATGGGGAGGTTGTACCCTGAATATCTTGACTCTGCCTGCTTCCCCACCTGCCCGCCCCCTCCACGCCCTCTCCCTGCAGCCTGCTCTCCCCCAAAGCCACCCCGGGTGACCTTTCTCAATCTCAAATCCCATCCTTGCTCAGCTCGGTTAAAAGTGTTGCGAGGCTTCCTGGTGCCCTCGGTACACACCAGAAAAGACAAGCTTCTCCGCAGGGCCAGGAGTCAGGTGCATTCCCGGAACATTACATCAGGAAGCCTTCCGAGTGAAGGCAGAGGTCCGAGCAAGTGTCCCCCGGAGCCCCAGGAGGCAGAGATTGACTTTGTCTCCGGGAGAGCGGGAGGGGCGGCAGGAAAGCGTCTCAGAGGCACAACGTTGGGCCTTGGGGGATGAGTGGCAGCTTGTCACAGACAGGGGTAAAGGCAAAAGTGGAAACAGCGGGAGGGGCAGGCCAGGGACAAGTGGCCAAAGCAAGGAGGGTATTGGCCCCGAGAGGGGGAGGGGAGCGGAGGGGAAGAGTGGGCGATGAGAGCTGCAGCCAGAGAGTGAGTGAGGGGTTAGCAGGGAGGAAGTAAAGCCCCCTAGAGCTGGGGTACCAGGAGAGGCAGGGGCAAGGGCCTCCTGGATGTGGCTGTCCAGGCTTCGGCTCAGGTTACCAGCTTCAGGCCCGCTGAGCTGGTTCGTGGTGGGGATTTGGACAAGGCGATCCTGGCCAGGAGCAGGCAGAGCTCCCTTTGCTTGAAACCGCCATGGCCTCCCCCACTCTACACGGCTAGCTCTCAGCCCACTCCCCAAGGGCCTGCCTGCCCCTTAGACCCTCCCCTTTCCTTTTGCCTGAGTGGGTTTGTGGCTGCGAGTCTGTGCGACTGTCTCCCGGGTCTTGTGGTCACGCAGTCCCTGTCTTTGCCTTGGGTCTGTGTATTCGAGGAAGTTTCTTAGAAGCTGGATGTGTCACTGCAGGTGTGGGTTGATGAGTGGGGCCCCGTCAGATTCCGGGGAGCCCTGGGGCCTTCCCAGGGACATAAGAGAGGATGCCGGGGCGGCACGGAGAGGGACCCGGCGCAAGGGAGCTGGGAGAGCTCCAGCCGCTCCGTCTGCGCACAGCTGCTGGGCCACCGCACCTGGCTGGCCTAATTCCCCAACAGTCAGTCTCTCCATGCCCCAGATTCGCCCCCAACAACACCCAAAAGGAACTGAGATGCGGGAGTGGTTTTTCCCTAGGGCCCCTCTCCCTACATGACAGATCAGATAGAACGGCCGGCCCTCTGAGCCTGGAGCTCTGGCCTCCCCTTTTACATCCCCCTTCTCCCCTCAGTGCCCCCCACAACACACACGCGCACGCACGTGCACATGCACACACACAGTTCCCAACCTGGTGCTGCAGCAAGATCCCAACACCAGGGCTGCGGGGGCTGGCCGAACAGGTCAGCCTTGCTTCCTGGCAGAGGACTCGAGGGGCCCCCGCTGGAGGGACATCACATCCACCTCCAGGCTCACGAAAGACTTCTGTCTTTTGGAAAGAGATGGGAACAGGCGCCAGAAAAGACATCACTGTTGGCAGGCAGGTTAATTGGATGCGGTCATAAGCTAGCTAGTTCCTGGGACAGGTGTGTTAATAGCGCTAAAACATCAGAAACCACCCAGAGCCACCAAGAGGGATTAATAGGCCCGGGGAGTCCAAGGTCACACTGGACAGCACCCAGGAGTGGAAGGATCGCTGGACCAGGAGGCTGAGCCCCTGGCTCCTCACCCTGGCTCAGCCACCGGCTCACTGCGGCCCTTAGAGCAAGAGCAGCCTCTCCAGACCTTGGAAAACATTATAGGGTGCAAGGCGGCGTTGCCCGGCCACCCGACAGGAGCCTCGCTGTGGTCCTCTGCGGTGGTGGTATGCTTATCGTCTGTTTTGTGGATGAGGAAACTGAGGTTCCCCGATGGGGGTGGCTTTTGCTTAAGGGGCTGGACCTGAAACCCTTAATTGCTCTCCACCAGGGTGGACATTTTCTTGGTGTCCACTAGGAGGCGCCCTAGACTGTTTCTCCTCCTTGGCACCAAACACCTAGATCCCAGGCCAGCCAGGTAGTCAACCCCACCCCACTTGGTGGTTTCTAAGCTCCGTGGAGCTGGAGGCCAGCTCCTGGGGAAAGGTTGGAAGGCACACTAGTCCTCCCTCCTGCTTCTACCCCAGCCCCATGAAGGAAGGAGTCTCTTGCCCTGCTCGTCCGAGGGTGAGGGAGGGAAGAGAGGGGTCTCAGACCCCCAGGGAGGTGCGGGCCCATTGGTCCCTTGGGAGCCCCGTGTGCCAAACCGGAATCAGAGTCTCAGAGAAGGTCAGCAGCTTGCCGAAGCTCACACAGGAGGCCTGTCGGATCTAAATGCTGGATCCCGGTCCTGGTTCAGGGGAGGCTCAGGGCAGGTTCGGGGACTCAGCCTGCCACATGGCCCGTCGCAAAGAGGACGATCCTGGCCCGCTGGGCTGTGAGCCTCCGTGGTGACCACGAGGCTGAGTCTTCCACAGAGTGATTCTCCAGGCACTCAAGGATCAAGGGCTCACTCCAGGGGGGTCAGGGCCAGGTTTGGGGGCTCACGAAAGGGCAAGGGGGAGACACTCTGCTGGCAGCTGGGACAGGTCCTGGCATTGGCGTCCCTGTCTTTATCTGAAAGTGGGTGTGTAGGTGGGGGCTGGGGCAGAAGGGGTCACTCTGACTCAGAACTCAGATTCGTCAGTGTATTGGGGGAGGGAGGCAGAGCCACTGGGGAATCAGGGTGGGGAGAGTCCCTGAAGGATGAAGGTGGGAAGCCTGAGATCTGGGGATGGGGAGGGGCGATGGTCTGGACAGGCTGAAGGATCCAGTGTGGGTTGGTGTTAAGAGGTACTGTGGAATCAGGAGGGGCTGAGCTGGCTGAAAGCAGGACAGTGACATGGAGCGTGGGGCTGCAGGGCCCTTCTCTCCCTGCTTGGCTTCCTGGAGGGTCGATGCCTCTCCACCATCCACGGCAGGTGGTCTGGACCTGCCAGGGAAGCAGGAGGGAAGCTGAACGTCCACGGAGAGCACCCCTTGACTCCCCGAAGTTACAGCCAGCCCTGCCTCCTCACCCAGGGGGGCCCTTTCTGACTAGGACCCTCCCCAGCACAGAGACATTAACCCCACCGCCAGTTCTCAGGTCAGTACAGGTGACGGTGACAGAGGCGGGGTCAGGCCCAAGCCTGGGTTTAGGAGTCATGGATGGGCACACCTAGGCCCCAGGGCACAGGACAACTGCCCCCCTAGTCAGCAGTGGTGAGGTTGCTTTGTGAATGAAGGGACCTCAAGCCAGAGGAGCTGTCCTGGAAAATCCCAGCCCTTCCCCCAGGCAGGTCACAGAACCTGCTCTCCAAGCCTAGGGCCCCTCCCTCCCTCCCAGCAATGTGTCCAGTGGCACCTGACTTGAACAGGCTATAAATAGAGGGATGACGGAAGGCTCCGGAAGCCCAAGGGAGGGTTAGAGAAAGGGATTCTGGTTCCCCTGAGAAGGGCGCTGTGAGGCTACCCTGAGAAAGCAACATTTCCGTGGTGACTCTTTGGGGCTGAACAGAAGTTCCCCGGCAGAGGAGGTCCAGAAGGGGGCATTCAGGCAGAGGGCACGATCTGGGGAAGTGAGAAATTAAGAAGGCAGGTAAGAGTGGTTGGGCAAAGGTTGCATTCGTGGTAGATGAGGAAACCCAAGGGCCAACGGCCTTGAATGCCAGAATAAGGTCTTGGGCTGTTGCTTTCAGGGTGGTTCTGGTTGTGTGACTGGGAGCTAGAGTAACAGTAACAAGGCAAGGACAGTCCCAGGTTACCTGAGGCATAGGGACAGAAAGCACATGGCCATTCCTCCCCATTGAGTTGCACCCTTTATGCCTCGTCTTCCTTTCTGCTGGCTGGAATAGGTATGTGATTGCTGGAGCTGGAGCAGCCATCTTGCATCATAAGGTACCGAGCAGCCAAGAAGTGATCTGGGTTCTGATACCTGTGGAGCTGCCACATCAGTCTTAGACTCGATTCAGCCAAATGTTGTTCACCTGGGAGAAAAAGATAACTTCTATATTGTGTGATGGACTTTTCTATCTCCTTCAACTGAATATAAGCCTAAACAACATTGCAGTTCAGCAGGGAACCTCAAAAGCACTCACACCCCATTGTTCCGCCACTGACATCCATAAATGAAAATAAGAAAAGGAAAACCCCAGGGGTATTTACACCTCTTCAGCTGTGCATCTCCCCAGCTCACCGGACCCTTTCCAGAGTCTTGGTTCCCCGCAGTTTCCATAGGATGTTTAGAGATGCGCTGGAAAGAAGGAAGGAAGGCAGGAAGGAAGAAAAGGTGCTTTTGTTGCAGATAACACACAACACTGTGAGAGAGCGTGGCTCGCTCTGCCAGGACCCCTATCCAGACATGTCTGGCGTTCTGGATGCCATGACTCAGGCCCCTGTCCCCCGGCCTGAGACCCACGGGCTCACAAAGGAACAAGAGATATGAGCCCCTCACTGTTAGAGGCATAGATAGTATTCGTGAGAGAATCTTCAGTTAACCCCCTTGGCGTTCCCAGATGGGTCGTTCCCCAATACACAAGGTCGTGTGATCTCATCTCTGCCATGTCTCTGGGACATAATAATTCTACTATTCAAGTTGCCATTTAATGAAGACCCTGTCGTGTTCACCTCCACAAGGGAACAGGACAAAAGCCCCCTCTCTGCTCCTCGGCTGACATAGAGACAGAGGAGAATCCAGCTGGTGGCTCAGGATTTAATGGAGCCCTTTACGGGAACCGGCCTCTCCTCGCATAAACGAGGGGGCCTTCGGGGCCTGGGCACTGCTCTGCGCGGTCATGCCACTTACTGGATCCAGGGCAGGAGCTGTGGCGAGAAAGGGAGGCAGCTAGGAAAACATTTCAGTCCTCCTCACCGGGGGCTCAGCTCAGGCCATTCTGTCTCTCAGCCCTGGGTTTGTTTGCTTTCAGTAGAGGCTTGTGGGGCTTCCGGAGCTAGCTGGCCAGGCCACTCCTGCAGAGGGAAGACTGGGGAGCGGGGTGGGCGGCAGCTGGGGGTGTCTGCCAGGACCATCCTGGGCTGTGACAGAGGCCAGACCCACCCCTCCTCCCCGCGCTGAGGGGGCTGCCTCCG
This sequence comes from Mustela nivalis, assembly GCF_964662115.1. Taxonomy (NCBI): domain Eukaryota; kingdom Metazoa; phylum Chordata; class Mammalia; order Carnivora; family Mustelidae; genus Mustela; species Mustela nivalis. The sequence continues at coordinate 46,078 of NW_028134750.1, read as the reverse complement.
CCACTTCTCCTTATCCTGGGAAGGCCTCCCTGGGGGTGGGGGACAAGGGTTCCCAGCGTGGGGGCAGAGGAGAAGGGGGGGCCTGCACCAGGGGCGGCCGAAGGAGGCAGAGGGTCGAGGTTCAGAAAGCGCTGTGTGGAGGAATGTTGGGAGCCTGCTGCCTGGGTTTGATCCCAGCTCTGGGGGTCCCCTGAGACCTTAACCTCTCTGCGCCTGGGTGTCCTCATCCGGATGAGGAAACTCACAGTACGTTCGTCTCAGGGCTGCTACACACATGAAGTGACTTAGTGCGTGTCAAGTTTTAGGACCGTGGCCTCATGCATAAAAGGGGCTAATAGAATATGAGGTCCTGGTTGTGTAATTACTACTACTACTACTGGGGGGAGATATTATTACAAGGGAGAAGACCCAAGTCAACAAACCCCCTCAGTGAGAGGAGCTTCCAGTGAAGAATCAAACCTTCGAGGCGCTACCTCAGAAACGCTGTCGCCTGGCGCACGCCCCAGGGCCCTCCCACCTTGTAAGTCTTTAATGACTCCAGCCCATCCTGGACAAAGTCTCGTCAGGGGAGGCAGAGGAGGGTTGTGGTTTCCTGCACAGACTCTGGAACCAGACTACCTGGGTCGGAATTTAACTTCGGTCCTTCTGGAACATTCCTTAACCTCTCTGTGCCGGGGTGTCCTCACCTGTGGCCTGGGATGAGGAAAGGGCCCTATCAGTGAGGGAATGAGACTAGTGAGCCTGATGACAGCCTGACACTGAGAGGCCACGGGGAGACCATATCGGTGCAGGAGAGGTGAGACGGTGGCCCTGTGCCACCCCCCATCCGGCGTCCCTGAGGGATTGTGCCTGTGAGATCCAGCATGGCTAAGAAGTGGGGACAGTGTGTGTGAGTGTGTGTGTGAGAGAGAGAGACAGAGAGAGAGAGAGGGAGAGAGAGCTGCTCAAGCAGAGAGGCCATACCTGAGTGGCTACCTCAGGCAAAAGGAGAGGTTCAGGCTCTGTCTAGCTGTGACAGGGGGCTAAAGGCCACGAGGGACACAGCACTGGGACACAGTCCCATCTCTTCATCCCCTCTTCACTCCTACGAGGCCCGCATTTACTGCCCCATTCTACAGATGAGAAACTGAGGCCCAGAGACCCAGAAATGAGGGTATAGATCCCAGGCTTGACTGACCCCGACCCCAGCCCTGACCAGGACCACCTGGCCTCCTGGCTCTGGGGTGAAGCCCCCGTCACCCGTCTCAGGGGGACTTTCCCACACCTGATTCTGCTCCAGCTCCATTTCTCTTCCCACCTGCTGCTTCCCCCTTTGTCTCTTTACCCCAAAGAGCAGAGACTCATAGTTCACGCCGGCTCTGTCCTGCAACCTCGAAGACTCAAGGAGGCAACAAGCAAGCCCTCCTCTTCTAGAACTTGTCCTGAAGCCTGGGACAGGGTCATGGTCGGCCCCAGACATGCTCTGCCCCTAGAGAACAAGGAGGGACCTGCATTAAAGCCAACCAGGAGGACTTCCTGGAAGGAGTGGGCCTTGGGACGAGCTTTGACGAGGTGAGGCCCCCTGCCAAAGCAACGCACGGGAAGGCGTAGCTGCTGCGGGCTCTGGTGCTGGCAGGTCTGGGTTCAAGTCCCAGCCCTGTAGTCAGTAAGCTGAGTTTGCCCTGGGGCCTGGCAACTCACTTCTCTCGGCCTCCGTGTCCTCTGAAGCAGAGGCAGGTGGACATGAAGGAGGAACAGGGCAAGGCCAGAGGTGTGGGGGCCACTCGACACGTCCAGCAGCTTCGATGCCAGCCGCGGCCGAGTCTGCTGGGCTCGCGCCTGATGCTCTGTGCTTGGTTCCTTTCATCTCATTCCGATCTCCTGACCACCTGACTTGGGACATCCTAGGATTGTCCGCATGTTCCAGATGAGAAAACACCCAGGGAGGCTGGCTGACTTGCCCAGTGCTGGCAGGTGGTGGAGTGAAAACTGAGAACCCAGGCTTGTCTGACCTCGGAGCCTGTGTCCCTAACATTCTGGCCACTTTCTCTGCCCCTCCCCCTGCAGGCTGCCCCATCATTAGAAAGGGTAGAGGGAGGACAAGTATCATTCTTCTGCGTCATGACTTGTAGCTCCAACTGGCAGCTGCAGAAGGAAGGGTCCCTCCCGGAGTCTAGTGTTCCCCCCGCCCCTGGGCCTCCCGGAGATGTCCCTGACCCACCCCCAGGGCGGTAAGGGACAGGTGCTAGGGGAGAAGTCCCATCCTGGGACTCATACTCCTGCTTCTGCTGAGGATGGGGGGTTGGTGGGGGAAGAAGCTGGGTCCCCAGTGCCCAGGCTCCGCTGGCTAAATTTAGGCACTGGGATATAGAAGGAACAAAGGTAATTAAGGGGTGTTGTATCACTTTCCAGCTGCTTCTCACGTCCTCTGGGCAGTCACACGCCACTCGGGAAGGAGGGAGGAAGCATGGGTGACACAGAGGGGAGGCGTGGGGAGGAGGGGGTGGACCCTCAGGGCCGGAGGAGGAGGGGGAGCCCACAGCCTTCACCCCAGACTCCAGAGCTCAAGGCACAGGGTCGGGTTGGCCTGAGTATCATCCCTGCCCTGGGACCCTGGGAGGCGATTTTCAGCCAAACATCCCAGGGGCTCACTCCAATGAACATCACCCATAAATGAAAAGTCCTGTCCTCAAAGTAGTGACCCCCACGTCATGGGAAGGGCTCTGCCCGGGGCAGGGGTGGGGAGGGGGCAGACAGTACACCATAGGCTTTGCATGGGTGTTCTCAGCAATCCTTCTAAGAACTCTCTAAGGAAGGCATGATATCGCCTGTTTTAGAGAGGAGGAAACCCAGCAGTCCACAGCTCAGGTCTGCCCAGCGGAGGCATGGCAGAGTCTGGGCATGAACCCGGCAGCCCAGCTCCCGAGCCCATGTCCCTAGCCAAGGGCTGTCGCTTGTCATCACTCTGCACCCAAAGAAGGATTACCAGGGAGGCTTTGCTGTAGAGCCGAAAAGAGGAGGCATCCTAGGAAATAAGAACAGCCTTTGCAAAGACAGAAGCCTGGTGCAGAAGCAAGCTTGAGGCTTCTGTCCTGGGGTCGTTCTGATTGTCGCCTTAGCCCTCTCCATGTCCAAACCAGACCTGAATCACCCAGTTAAAAAGTGGGCACGGACGTGAATAAGCATTTCTCCCAAGAAGATATGCAAATGGCCCAGAAGCCCATGAAAGATACCCAGCACCATTAGTCATCAGGGAAATGCAAATCAAAGCCTCCCTGAGCTACGGCTTCACACCCACGAGGATGGTTATAATCAGACAGACAGACAATAGCAAGTGCTGACAAGGATGTGAAGACATCAGACCCCTCGTGCCGCGCTGGTGGGAATGCAAAATGGGGCAGCCGCTTCGCAAAACATTTTGACAGTTCCTCGGAAAGTTAAACAGGGAGTCACCATATGGCCCAGCAATTCCATTCCTAGGTATGTGACCAGGCGAACCGAAAACAGATGTACACACAAAAATTACACACAAATGTTCACAGCGGCACGATTCACAAGAGCCAAAAAGCGCAAGCGATCTAAATCCTCGTCTGCTGATGAAGGGGTAAATGCGGGGGTCTATCCATAGTAGGGAACACTATTCAGCTTTTGCAAAGGATGCTGCCCTGACAGCTGCTACGGCATGGGTGAGCCTTGCAGACAGGACGGCAGATGAAATGAGGCAGACACGAAAGGCTGCACCTTATATGACTCTGTGTATATGAAGTATCCAGAATCGGCAAGTTTATAGAATCAGGAGGTAGACTAGTGATTTCCAGGGGCTGGGAAGAGGGGAGGGTGGGGAGTGGCAGCTAATGGGAACAGGGTTTCATGGCAGGAGAGGGTGATGAGAATGTTCTAGAATGAGGTGGTGGTAGTAGATGTATCATTTTATCCACACACTAAAACCCAATGACTTGCCCACCATTTAAAAAATATATATTTAATTTATTTATTTGACAGAGATCACAAGTAAGCAGAGAGGCAGGCAGAGAGAGAGGAGGAAGCAGGCTCCCCACTGAGCAGAGAGCCTGATGCGGGGCTTGATCCCAGGACCCTGAGACCATGACCTGAGCTGAAGGCAGAGGCTCAATCCGCTGTGCCAACCGGGTGCCCCACGAGGTGCCCATCTTAAAAGAGTGAGCTTCAAAAAAAATTTTTTTATTTATTTTAGAGAGAGAGAGAATGAGTGGGAGGAGGGGCAGTGGGAGACACAGGCTCCCCACTGAGCAGAGAGCCCAGGACTCGATCCCAGGACCCTGGAATCATGACTTGAACTGAAGGCAGACGCTTATCCGACTGAGCCACCCGCGTGGCCCTAAAAGGGTGAGATTTATGGTATAAGAACTATTGATCAATAAAGATTTTATTTTAAAAGACATATCTGCTTCTAATATTTGCAGGAACACAAATGAAGACCCACATACCATATGCCTAAATATTCAAAAATGAAGCAAACAAGCCGTGGAACTAAAATATGTTCCTGTCTCTTACCTTGACAAATATACCTCCGCAGTGGTGAAGCTGAAAGTGTGTATAAAGCTCTGGTTTTTATACGCTCGAAAGCTGGTATGTTTGGGTGTTCTGTTGATGGACCGGCTGTGTTTGGACAAGCAGCAAAATAAAGATATACATAATTCATAAATTATTATGGTTTTGTTCCATAAAAATGTTCATGCCTTCATTTCACCAAAATTACTAATTCGTGTTCCAGTAATAGGCGTAATCTAGAAAGACTAAAGAAATAAAATACAGTTTTCATCCAAAAGATCAATTATGGTGACTGTAAAATTTTAAAAATATTTTTCAAAAAGATGTTTTTCTAAAATAGTCCAAATTAAGGGCACCTCGGTGGCTCAGTCAGTTAGGCGTCTGCCTTCAGCTCGGGTCGTGATCTCAGGGTCCTGAGATCGAGCCCCACAGAGGGCTCTCTGCTTGGGGGGGGGGGGGAGCCAGAGTCTCGCTCTCCCTCTGCCTCTCCCCTTGCTCGTGCTCTCTCTCAAATAAATAAAATCTTCAAAAAAAATAGTCAAAACTATTGTTCAAAATGAAGAGACAAAATACAACTACATTTAATATGACCCTTCTCTTTATAATTTCTTTTTGTATTTTTTTTTAAAGATTTTATTTATTTATTTGACAGAGAGAGAGATCTCAAGTAGGCAGAGAGACAGGCAGAGAGAGGGGGAAGCAGGCTCCCTTCCGAGCAGAGAGCCCGATGCGGGGCTCGATCCCAGGACCCTGAGATCATGACCTGAGCCAAAGGCAGAGGCTTAACCCACTGAGCCACCTAGGCGCCCCTAATTTTTGTATTTTTAAAAAGATTTTGTTTGACAGAGAGAAAGAGAGAGAGAGCACAAGTAGGGGGAGAGGCAGGCAGAGAGAGGAGAAGCAGGCTCCTTGCTGGGCAAGGAGCCTGACGTGGGGCTCCATCTCAGGACCCCAGGGTCACAACCTGAGCTGCAGGCAGATGGGTAACTAATTGAGCCACCTAGGCACTTCGTGCTTATCAGGTTTAGAGAGGCGAATTGACTTGCCCAAGGTCACATAGCCAAAAAGGGGTGGACTGGAGCCCAGGCCTTCTAAGACCACAGGCAGAACTTTTCCCACTGCCTCTGTAGCACGATGGGACTTCTTGATTGAGAAGCCCCCTTGAGAGGAACTCAGAGCTGGGGACTCCCAAAGCTCCGGCATCCAGAATTCTTCAGGAGGAAGGGAGACATTGACCATAGTGGGAGGTGAAAGAGGCCTTCCCTACTGTCACCAACTCCGGGGCAGAGCTGGTTCCTCAGAGTGGCTAGCTGGCAGGCGGCTAATTACCCTTGTCACCCACTCTCTCCTGGGAAAGACAGCCGTATAATCTGCACGTCAGCGGGAGAGAGGAGAGGCCCCTGTTCGCTACCCCGGACCCCGGCGGCGGCTGACACTGGGCAGGGGGGCGGGGGTGATGTCAGGACAGCCGGTGAGGGAAGGGTGACGGGGGACGGCTGGAGGCAAATGGACAAGTGGGAGAAGACCGCGGAGACCAGAGGCAGAGCGAGGACGCCGGGCGCCGCAGCACTTCCAGGATGGGTCAGCGGAGGCAAGACCAAGTTCGATTCCTGCTTCAGGGATGACTTCTCTCGGCAATGGGTCTCGGGCTCTCTGAGAGGCCCTGGTGGGGAACAGCTAACTCTGGGGGAGGGGAGGGCAGAGAGCAGAGCAGAGCATGTTTCAAGTTGAAGGAAGCCCAGGAGGGAGAGGAAGGCCTCCCAGAGGGGACAGCATGAGCAAAGGCATGGGGAGCTGGTAGCTGGCGGCGTCAGTTTTGCTGCAACATTCAGTGAGGGGCTGGGGGGGTGCAGTGAGGGGGAGCTGAGGGCCCGGTGAGGGGCCGTTGGGGGCTCAGGGTGCGGGGCTGTCTTTCGCTCTATTTCATGAGCCCCTCCAGCAACCTTGGGATCGTCTTCCCAGTCCCACTTCCCAGGAGAAGGGGCCGAGACTCCGAAGTCCGAGCCCTAGTGAGCAGCAGAGCTGGGTTCGGATTCCCGCTCGGGTCAGCCTCCCTCCCGGGTTGGGGCTCTGAGCCTCCGCAGGCGTCCACTTTCCACCATGGGGAGGATGGGTGGGGAGCCAAGTGCGGGGCCTGGACTTCAAAAACCGGATAGACTGAAGGTCCCATGAGAGGACAGTGACCTGGTCCCATGTGTATTTAAAGTATCCTTAGTTCTCTTTCTAGATGCCCCCCACCCCGATTCTTTATTTTCCTGTTTGCTTCCTTCATCCAAGCACAGAGCGGCGGCTGAGCCTGTGGGATCCGAGGCCAAACCGGCCGGTTCAAACTCCCTCCCTGCCAGATTCCTGCTGCGCGACCTCGAGCAGATTGCTCAACCTTCCTGTCTCCGTTTCCTCGTCTGTGAGACGGACATCAGGAGAGCCGCTTCACAGACTCGGTGCGGGGATGAAAAGAGATATATAAAAAGGCCTGGAACAGTGCCAGGCAGGTAGCACACACTGAATAAAAGGCCAGCTACTATTTCCGGAGTTGCCATGTCTTGTGACTATATATTCATTTGTTAACTCGCTTCATGGGGCTTGTCTCCCTTTGCTGCTCCAGAAGTCCGGCCGCCCAGGACCACGTCACCCGCTGTACCCGCTTCTGCCGTCACAAAGTACCACCGACCGCCAAAGCTGGGCGGTCTACAGCTCCGGAGGCCCCAAGTCAGAAATCAAGGGCTCAGTGGGGTGTGTTTCCTCCGAAACCTGTAGGGGAGAAAAACCCCCTCGCCTCTCCCTAAGCTTCTGGTGGTTGCCAGCCATCCTCAGTGTCTTGAAAATCCCTCCCTCCCCTCCCTGCCTCTCTGGTCGCATGGCCCTCTCTAGGCATCTGTGTCTTCACATGGCCACGCTCCTTCTAATAAGGAGACTAGTCATATTGATTAAACGCCACCCTACTTTTATATAACTGCATCTTTACTCGAAGACATCTGCAATGACCTTATTTCCAAACCAAGTCATACTCCGAGGTCCTGGGGGTTACAGCTTCCACTTACCCCCTAGGGGACATGATTCAACCCATAACATTCATCAAAGCATCCCCGGTATCTGGCCCAAGAGATAACAGTGGGATGGACCATAAAAATTCGTAAGTGGGGTTTTCTCATTGTGAGTCGCTGGGGGCGTGGCTCAGTCTCCCCATCTTCATGCAACTGGGACCCAGGGCAGTCCCTGCTCTCCTGGAGAGTCTGTAGGTGGACTGTAGTTTAGATGCACCTTAGGGAATGTGCCCAGCCAGCTGGCTGACCAAGCCACCTGTGACAAGGGTCCTCTGGAACCTGGAAGGGGTAGGGGCTGGCTGGGGAGGGTTTCTGCCCCTCAAGAGACAGGCCTGACTGCTGAGCCTGGAAAAGCTGACAGTGTGCTCAGCATTGCTGTCACTCAGCAGAGATGGGGCACTCCCTGGGGAGATGTCACAGGCATCTGGGGGCGACTAATAGCTCAATGTCACTGCTAATCCGGGGGCTCGGGCAGCCCACGTGTCAAGCAATGACTCGCACTGGGAGGTGGAGGGGATCCTGGCTGGGGGTGAGGGACAGCAGATGCTGAGTCAGGGGACTGTGGGCTCCCCCTGCCTGGTGAAGAGGGGAGGGCAAGCTGGCCTCTGCAGAACACACCTCCAGGGCCCCCTCCCCAAAGGCCCCTGGCAGTGGCCCCCCTCCCCTCTCCTGCTGTTCTAAAAGGCTCCAGCATCTAATGGCCAGCCAGGCTGCCTCGAAGACTAGAAGGGGAAGAAGGACCCAGGCAGCAGCTGGAAAGGTCAGCGGCCCTTGGGGCCAGGAACACCCATGATCCAAATGTGGAATTTACATTCCCAGAGTGCCCGCTGGCCAAGCTGGCTGCCTGTCTGGATGGCAGCCAGCCGAGTCCCGGGCCCTCTCCAGAACGGTAGCTCTGGGACTCCCCACTGCCGCGGGCACCTCCCCAAGGAGGGTCCTGGGGTGTGCCTGGGGGAAGGGGTCTCAGTGGGGACGGGGCAGTGCCACTCTGGCTGGCAGGGTGGGGCCCATCCTGCCAGACCGGGGCTATCTGCCTGGGATTTCCATCGTCCTCGCTCCTGGCTCTGTGGCTGGAAAACCCGAGGGCTGGACATGGGAAGAACCACTGGCCACCAACCAGTCCCCTTTTCCTTTTAACGTGACTTCACCCAGGGCCGGGGCTATTCAGTGAGACTGTATGGATCTGCCCATGCAGCCGGAGTGAGGGAAAGGCAAGGCAGAATCGTGCAGGCTGACTATGGGCCAGAGGCTTTCCACTAAACCTCCTACAACTGCTATTCTCATCCTGCTGTCCCAGGAGAAGAACCCGAGGCTCGGAGAAGATAACCCCCTGACAAGACCATCCCCCAAAGCAGGGCAGAGCCGGGACTCAAACCCTTGTCCCCAGCATCTCCTCTGTTGTGGGGAGCAGCACTTCGCTCAGCCTCACCGTTCCTGGCCACCTTCCCTTGAATTGCTTGGCCCACAGACTTGGAAGGATGTCTTGCACACCTTGCACGGGGCACCAAGAATCTACGTGTGTGTGTGTGTGCGCGCGTGTGCAGGCATACGTTCCCTGCGAGGTGTACGACAATATGGGGGAGTACCAGGCTCAGTACCCGATTTTCGCCTGGCCTATTGAGTGACCTCGAGACCCTCCCCTTGACTTCTCTGGGCCTCAGACTCCTCAGCGACCAAGGGTGTGGCTCTTTCGAAGTCGGAGACCCTCCTGCTTCTCTGTGGGCCGAAACCCCTGAGCCGAGGCGGTCTCCATTTCTCTTGGCTCTTCCAGCTCCCAGCTGCCCACCGGCAACCAGTGCGGAGCCTGACACCCCGTGGGTGCCTGATGCAGCTCACCCTTGCTTGAGCGACAAACCTGCCATTTGGAGGCCCCGAGGACACTGCCCACAGCCTCCTCCCAAGCCTTCCCAGGGTGGAAGGCTTCTTGGGGCTCAATCTTCATTTGCAAATGTATTCTCTCTCTCACACGCGCACACACACCCAACCCCCCCAAACACACACACACACACACACACACACTTACAGACAGGTGCGCGCATGCGCACCTTGGCCCTGGGGGGCCCTTCCCCTCTGTCCATCACCACACAGAGCCCTCAGCTACTGGAGTGTCAGAGCCTTTAATCCTGTTGACATTCAGTTAACGAGCTTCTGCCGCTGTTCACAGAACCTCCGGCCCCACCCAGACTGCACAGGCTGGGATCAGAGGTCAGAGTTGGCCGGCCCTTTGGAGCCTGGGGGAAGGGAGTCAGGGGAAAAAGCCTTAGAAATCAAAGCCTCCAGGTGTCCAGGAGGGTGGTGTCCGGGGGAACAGCTCCTCCGGCTGCTGGAGTCTCCTCGGCCTCCCTTGGAACAGAGGCCAGCCCTGGCAGAGCTCGCAGATCTGGGAGCACTGGACAGTTTGTTGGAGGCCGTGGCCCGGTGAGGCCCAGGGGCGGCCGAGGCACCAGCCCAGGGCCACAGGACGCTGAGGCGGACTCCTGAGTCTCGGCTTAGCACCCTCCTTGCCCACCTCTGGGCCTGGCAGCAGAGAACGCAGAGACACTCACCAACTGGTTGCTTTCGTGCCAGAGGGAACTGGGGGCAGACTCAGAGAGCAGAGCGGCCAGGCCTGAGGGGCTCAGCATCCAAGATAGGCTGCTGGGGCTGTGGCTGGCCTGGAGAAGGCAGCAGGGAGGGCTCCGGAAAGGGAGAGGCCTGGGGGAGCAGCCTCTGGAAGTGGCTGCCAGGAAGTGAGATTCCATGAGTGCCAAGGGGGCTGGTGCGCGCTCTGCGCTCTGGGGGGGGCCGACCCGACCTGCCGCCTGGGGCTTAGGACCTATGGAGCCCACCGGAGCCTCGATCCTGGAGGCAGAGCTGGGGCTCTGAGGGTCCTCCTTGGGGCAGGCCCTACCCCCAGGTAGGGCTGTGGGACCAAGCCTACTCCATCACACTCTCCTGGGAAGCCACAGCCCTGGGGGGTAGAGGGTGCCCAGAGCCCCGATGGGGTTAAGGGGGGGTAGTCCCCAGGCCTGGGGAATCTTCAGCAGCCCTTCGCTGGGAGGCAGCGTGGAATGAAGAAGGAGCATGGGCTCCAGGCAGACAACCTGGGTTCAAATCTCTGCCTCTTCAAGGCTGTGGGACCTTAGGAAAGTACCTAACCTCTCTGGGCCTCAGTTTTCTCCTGTATAAATGGGACCCTGCTCCCTGCTTCCAGTGGTTCCTTGTGAGAAATGAGCATAACGTCCCATGTAATGTGCTTGGCACAGTGCCCTTCCTGCTTAGTAAACAGCCACCAACATAACTGCCGTTTTAAAATTTCTAACCACACCAGGGGCACCTGGGTGGCTCAGTCGTTGGGTGTCTGCCTTCGGCTCAGGTCATGATCTCAGGGTCCTGGGATCGAGCTCCCTGCTTGGTGGGAAGCCCCGCTTCTCCCTCTCCCACTCCCCCTGCTTGTGTTCCCTCTCTCACTGTGTCTTTCTCTGTCAAATAACAAAAACCTTAAAAAATAAAATAAAATAAAATTTCTAACCACACCAATATACCATTATTCAAAGATCAGATTGGCGAATCTCGCCAGGTTTGATAAAACTCCGTGCCGGCAAAGCTACGAGTGAACAGGCAAAGGTTAGACCAGGCTGGGGGGAGCGCGGCAACCCGGAGGGGACCGTGTGAGCCTCTCCACCCCCATCCGGCTGCTCGTGCACACAGGGACACGCCCAACCCAGCCGTTCTACTGTTCCACTCCTGGGACTCTAGCCACAGGTTGCCAGTGGCCTGCGTTCAAGGTTATTTATTGCAACATTTAATGTAATTGCCAGAGACTGGAAACCAGGTAAATGTGCTCCAGTCAGAGTTGGTTAAATAACGCATGGTCCCACCATGCAACGAAGTAATATGCAGTCATAACATAAGCATGAGGAACGGTTTTTCAACTGACATAAAACGATAACCAAGATATATTTTGAAGGGAAGACGGTCGGTACAGAACAGGATGCGTGTGCATTTTCAGAGGCTGACACAGGAGGGGCACCTGGTGGCTCAGGCGGCTGAGCGGTCGGACTCTTCATCTTGACTCAGGTCATGATCTCAGGGCCCTGGGATCGAGCCCCGCATTGGGCTTCCCGATCAGCGGGGAGTCTGCTTCTCCCTCTCCCTCTGCTCCTCACCTCTCACTCATGGGTGCGCTCTCTCTCTCTCTCTCTCTCTCAATAAAATCTTTAAAAAATATACAAATGTAGATTATTTTTTAAGTTTATATTTGTAAATTATTTTTAAAATATCCATCTTCTCATGAGCCCCTCCTGGCTGAGACTGAGATTCAAATGAGTGTTTTGCTTTCTGTGGTGCAGGGTAGGGGGAACGGTGACCAGGGACCCTCAGAAGCTGGGCCCAGTGGTCTGGGCAGTGAGGCGGGACCCCCAGGAGCTGGGTAGGATGGCAGGCCTGGGACCTCAAGGCCGCCCCAAACACTGAGGCAACGCCTCGGTCCCATCAACCTTGGCCCCAGAGCTGGCGTGAAGTCCTCAAGGACAGGTCTGCCCTCATTGCCTTGGCTGCTGTTTGGCTGAGACTGGCATGGAGCTGGTGCACGGAGCGGGCAGTGGGTGGGTGCGGACAGGGGCAGGAGTCACCTGGGGTTGAGTTTACCACTGCCCCCCTTGGGAGGAAGGACTGAACATTTCTATCCTCCCCACAGGCGCTGTCAAGTGCCCACTGCTCCTGTGAGAATTCGGACTCTATCAGCACCGAAGTATTCAGCATCCCACGAGGGAAGGTCTTCCCACTCACTAAGCACCTGCTGTGCACCTGTGCCAGGTGCTTTCTTCCACGATGGCACAAACTGGGCGCAGCCAGGACTGCTGTCTCACCCGCCCCAACTCCCTGGGGTCAGGGGGTGCCATCCTGGCCCTGGCCTCTTGGCAAGTACCCGGGTCTGGCTGTCTCCAGCCTCCCTGGCTGGACCCCCTGCCCACTCCCAGGCTTTAATGAGCCCTGAACCCAGAGCGCCTGTGCCCCCGGGCGTGGCGGCATCACGGACAGCCATGCAGGGCGGGCAGCGGGAAGTCTGCTGCCAGGAGACCGTCTCCCTGGATTCTGACTCTTTGAGGAGGCAGCACTGTGGAGAATGGAGGGTGCCGCCCACCCCTTCCCGGAGATGGTTGACGCTGGGCTCCCAGAGATGGGAGCTGGCGTTCTGCCAAGACTGGCCACTGGGGGCTGCCTGGTGTCCAGCAAGTTTTTCCTGGCTCTGTTATCAGTGATGGGACCAAAGCAGAGAGACACTGAGGGTGGGTGTCTTCCTAGGGACAAGGGCGCCCAGGGATGGCTTCCCCGGCATTGCCCATACGAGGGGCCTCTTCGCTGGACTTCACAAATAGAGCAAGGACTTCCTGACTTGTTGTGACAGGTGGTGATCAACCTGTTTTGCACTGGGACCTTCCCACACATGACGGCGAACCATGAGGAGCTAGGAGGGATTTTCCTGCCTAAATAGAGGCTCAGAGAGATAGTGACTCGTCCTGAGGTCACATACCTGCCTTCAGAGCCCCCCCCTCTTTTCTGTGACCCCCGCACCACCTCCTCCCGCTGTGCTGCTATAGGTGCCAGCACATCCTGGTTAGCTCGGGCACACAGGCTGGATGGCACCAGGACCTGTAGAACCCATGGGAAGGAGCCCTGCGGGAGGAGAGCACAGCCCATACAAAAGCACAGAGGTAGGACCGTTCTGAAAGTGGCCAGCAAGCATGAGACATGAGCCGAGTCTGCACAGCGTGGAGGACAAGCCGAGCATGAGGAATGGAGGGTGGCTGGAGGCTGGCCAGGAAGGATGGGGTTCAAATGCCAAGACAGAAGCCTATGTGGTGAGCTCAGCAGCGCCTCCAGAACTTTCTCCCTGGGGGACAGGCGTGATGAGAAGTGTCTTTCCAGAACTGATTTCCCCAGGAGAAGAGCCGGGTGACAGGCAGAGAGGCTCTGGGCCAGTGACAAGCAGAATGTGGTGGTTGAAAAAGAAGGTTCTGGAGTAAGGAAGCAGGATGGAAGCCCAGCTGTACTGCTCACAAGCTGTGTGAGCTTGAGACAGTTGCTTAATCCCCCTGGGCCTAAATCATCTCATCTAAAAATGGAGCTGACGCTAATACACCTCAGAGGGCTGCCGTGAAAACAAAGGGAACTAAAACATGTCCTGCACTGACAGCAATGCCTCTTCAAACATCGTAAGCCCTCAACCTCGGCACTGTCACCCTGGTACTCTGTCCTAAGCTATCAGACATGTTGGCTCTGTGTTCCTACTGCAGAAGGAAGCTGATGGGAAGACCTGAAACCCAGTGGGAAAGGGGGAACCACCCTTGCTGCGGACCAAGATGTCCCCGGCCCAGAACTAGGTAGCCCTCCGCCCGTCCAGACCCCTGGTAGGTGACCAGACAGGGAAGGACAGGCTCTGGTGGCTGGGTCCCTGCCACAACCTGTCCTGGCCCTGGTCCCAGTTTTTAAATCAGTTTCCCTGGACAGAGATGACCGGACCCCCTTATCAAGGCTCAGAGCCAGGCTCAAGGGTACATACCCCCCACCCAAGGCGCGCCACCCGCCAAGCCCAGGAGAAGAGGGGAGGGGTGATATCTGGGGAGTGGGAGGTGGGCATGCCAGGGAGGCTCTAATGAGGCGTGTGAAGGCCAGGGAAGCTGCCGGGAGGTGAGGTCGCCGGGAGGGCAGGAGCAAGGCGGGACCGGCATGACAGCAGGGACGGAGACACACGGGCAGCCCTCGCTGGCGGTTGCTCGGATGAACAAGCGCGTACTCAGTCATTCGGCCTAATGACTCTAATCCGCTCATTAGCACTGCTGGGCTGGAGGGTGACTCAGGCCTGAGCTGCCCAGGGTCCCTGCCTTTCTTACCCCCCAAGCCCGCAGACGCCCCCCCCCCAAGCTCACATCTGTGCAACAGCTGGGCTCCAGGTCAGAGACTTCTCAGCAGGCCTGGCACCATCTGCTGCCCCTGGGGGAGTCAGGCACCACAGAGGGTGTGTCCGGGGGGCTGGCTGGGCCCCCTGGAAGGACAGAGTGGAGCGAAAATACACCCGGCCTGGTATTAGGGATACTCAGAGCCTTACTGCTCTCCACAAAGGGGGAAGGGGTCCAGGCTGGGGGCTCAGGAGGCCTGGGGTCTCTCCCTGGCCCTGATGGATGCTGAATGACTTGTTTCCCCAACACTGGAGCCTCAGTGTTTCCATCTGCGTGATGGAATGATTCTCTAACTCCATCCCCGCTTCTCCAGACCTCGAGCATGAAGGTTTTGGTCTCCTGAGGCTTGTGTGTATATTGGAGTGGGAGTAAGGGATCCATCAGAGGACCCTTAGCCTGCGGACTTCTTTGGGGCGTGAATGGGGTACAGGGGAAAGGGACGAGAGACCAAGGCTCCACCTGCCAACACCATTTGCCTCCACCCCCGCCCCCCAGGCTCCCTGCCAGGTTTGGGGTCTTCCATCTCCTCTCTCCTACTCTTGCCTGGATCATGGGCCTTTTTTTCGAGGGCTGCCCCTTCCTAGAACTGGGGGGAGCTGTCAGAATCCTCGGATTAATAACAACAGCCTAGTCTTATGCAGCCCCCCACCCCCATACCCCCGAAGGCTTCATGCTAACTGGCCTCACAGGCGGGGCGGCTCTCCTTGTCCCCAGTCCACAGATGAGGGACCTGAGCCATGAAAGCTTGCATAAGACCACATGGCTAACAAGTGTGAACCACAGTTAGTGTGACTCTGCAGCTCTCCTGCAGAGCCATGGAGCCCCCTGTGGCCCTGGCATAGGATCTGGAACCTTCTACAGAGGGAACTCACCGAGGCTGGAAAAGCTGGCTGCCTCCCCTGCCTTCATACCCACCTGGTGTGGAGTGGGCCCTGAGTAAGTGTTTGGCACATGAAGGAATCACCAGGCCAACTGCTCAGAGCAGAACTGCTCAGACCTCAAAGACAGGGGTCCTCCAGGAAAATGGTAACCTGCCTCCCTTTCTGCCTGTCATCTTCGGAGTTAGACTGAAGCAGCGAGAGGGAAGAGATTGACCCAGGGTCACTCACCAAGTTGGCGGCAGAGTCGAGACTAAACCCATGTGGCGGGACTTCCCCAGGGGACCAAGGAGCTGGCCCCAGTGTCCTTTTCCTCTCCCAGAGGGGGCAGCCACTCCCCACCCCTTTCCCTAGACGGAGCCAGAGGCTGGGGAGGAGGCCTGAGCACCTCCGTTAATGGGTCTTTGACGTTGCAAGAGCTCTGTCAGCCACTGCCCTGCCTGGCACTCTAGAGGACCTGCTCCAGGAAAAGCATCACGCGGGTGCCTCTCAGGGCTGCCTCCTTCCCCAGGGCCGGCGCACCCCACTCCCTCACCCCATCAGCAAACACTGGGTCTGGAGAGACGGTCTCATTGGCTGGCAGGGTCCTACTCCGGGTTCCCCTCCTTGCCTAAACAGACAGCCGTGTTTGTCCTGCCTGCCTAGCCAACCGGCACCTCACTGTGGCCCAGAGCCCTGCCCCGTCTTGTAACTCACCCACTCCTGCTCCCACAGAATCACTGTCAGACCTGGACAGGATCGTGGAAAATGTTGAGGAGAAGCCCTAACCACGGACCCGAGCAACACCACCTCTGCTTTCTCAATGAAACCATCGGAGAGGGCTGGGCACGACCCACGGTCCAGGAGCAAGAGGGCAGGGCCGGCGCGCGACCTTTCCTGCTGTCTGAGCCCGGCCTCTGCGTCTTCACGTGTGCTGTTCCTTTCGCCAGGAAAGGCGTTGCTCCAGAAAAGTGCCAGCGCACTGAGAGCACGACAACCTCGTCTGCACCCCCACAGAACCCCGTGGCTGCCTCCATTAGAACCCCCGATCCCCACTACCCTCTGTATCATCCTGTAAGCTCCTAAAGGCCAAGACGGAGACCGGTGCATGTCAGGTCCCCCAGCTCCCAGCCCAGCGTGCCCGGAAGGAGGCCTGGATCAAGGGTTTGGCAACCAAAGAATCAGTGGGCGTGAGCCAGAACAGATCTTCTCAACCCTGGTCCCTGGCCCCTCAACTGTCCAGGCCTGCTCCCCTGGGCCGGGACTATTCTGGAAGGCCTCTGGCTCCTCTGCCCTTGTTCCAGGATCCCAGCAGGCCTTTAAGACCCTGGTCTCCCTTGCTTCCCCATGCCTGGGCCCAGCCTGGGCAGAGCCTTCTCTGGGCTGTTGTGCGTGAGTCACGGGCAGACTGTAAACAACCCCACCGAGCACTGGCTGTACCACCCAGGCCCTGGCACACAGCCTAGCCGCGCTGGGGGGGGATCTAAAAGAAGACATGGCTAGCTCCCACGCACCCACTATGGAAAGGAGAAGGTGGAATAGAAACAGGGGTGGCTTCCAGATTTGCATATCAACACGTGCCTATCAGTCTGCAGTGCAGCCCCAAGGAGGGGACGAAACAGACCGGGGAGGATGGGGGGGCCACGATTAATCAGGAGGGGACCCGCCGTGGGGAAGTCAGGTGCCTGCCGGGAGTTTCACAGCCCCCGACGTTGACTGAGCACCTACTAAGCCGCAGGCACTCCTGCAGCGGCTGGGATATCTCAGTGAACAAAACAAAGACCCTGGGCTGCAGAAAACGGGGAAAGAAGAGTAAGGGAAGCCGCGCGGCACATGCCCCATTCATCATTTGCAAGATAGTGTAGAAGCATGGAATCTTGCAGAATCCAGCCCCTTGACAGATGGGAAAACTGAGGTCCAGGAGAGCTGAGGATGTGCCTGAGATCGAACAGGTGGAGGCAGGCCCCGAGGCCAGATGGGGGCTCAGAGGTGAGGTTGGCCCCAGTGTGGTCCCTGGGCAGCCTCATTTTCCAGGGCCTGTGAGGGGTGGTGCTGGGTAAGGGCAGGACACCTCTCCTCTGTCCCTGGGGGCGGGGCACCAGGGCACTCAGCAGCAGCAGAGGCTCATGGGAAAACCAGGCTCCGAAGTCAGTCCGAGGTGGGTGCCCAGGGACAACCACCTGTCACCTCATCTGCAAATGGACAGCTCGGACTCCATGCTTCTGGATGGCCTCTCCAGGCCCAAAAAAGATGTCTTACTTCCCTGGGTGCAGCCAGCTGGGGCCCCTGGATGGGATGGCGGCTGAAAACTCTCACGCCTATACCACAGAGCCCGGCGCAGAGCTCTAGGAATGCAGAATGACTCCGTTTCCCTCCGCTTCAAAAGCTTTGGGCACTGCAGGGTCAGACCGCAAGCGCTGACATTTCAGACGCTCACGCTCTGCTAAGTGAACATTAGACACAGATTATTTAGCCTCTGAAATCTGTGGCTGCCTCCTACATGCTGTTTGATAAGCTTTTATCGTTCCCTCCCTCTGATGTCGTGTCCCTGGGGCCTGGGGCACCTTGTTTGCCCGGAGCCAGGAGCCTGACAGGTGGGGGGTGTGGGGCAGCGGATGGCCCAGAGCCCGGGCAAGGAGCTGCTGTCTTGCTGTGTTACCTTGACCATGACACCTGCCCTTTCTGGTCTCACCTGGAAACAGGTCTCCAGAACACTGTGACCTGGCTTCCCTGTCCAGTAACCCCTCATGGGTCCCCTCTCTTGAGTGTAGTCCCAGGCTTGGGACAAAGTAACATATTTTGGGGTCACTAAGCCAGCACCCCCAAGCTCTCACTGTTGAGCCAATCTTTCTATCATCTAGGCCCCTTGCACCTTTTCCCAGAGCTTCCTAGGATCCTTTGTCCAATGCTACCCTTCTCTGAGTTCCCGGCATGCCCTATCCAGGTTCACTCTGGATGATGTCCCAGACCGCTGTGCTCGTGGCTACTCCACAGGGCTAAGGTTGTTTGTTTTTTGTTTTTTTGTTTTCCACCACTGGACCCCTTTACAGGCCTGGGACATAGCTGATCTCTATAGATGCTCATTCAGTCGTTCAACAAACAGCTCTTGGAGTAAAATGTGAACCCTACTCCATACTGGGTAGTGGGATCCTGATGTTAGAGACTAATAAGGCACAGCCTTGCCCTCAAAGAACTGCCAGGCTAAGGGGGAAGAAACACAACTACATGACAGGGGATTAGTGTCCTGGGCAGGGAAGCCTAGGGAGCAGGGGAGCACACATCAGGGCTCCTTGACCCTGGGGAAACCAGGGAGAGCTTCCTGGAGGAGGCAACATCTAATTTGACTTAGAGGGTCCAAAGGAGTTAATCAGGTGGAGCAAAGAGTTCTAGGAAGATGGAACAGCCCAGGCGGAGGTCTGAAGTGGAGAGGAATCATGGGGAATTCTGGGAACTCTCAACAGCTAGGCTAGAGTCTGCTTGTCTCTATTGCCCAGCTCCTTGCCCTCTCTCTAGCAAAGAGAGGGAAGATGGTTCCCTCCCACTGGGTGAGCTTTCCAGTCCCCTGTCCCTGCCTGAAGAAGACAGAGGATGCCCAGGAGGCTGGCCATTTGACCCCAGGCCCCCCGAGCGGTCAGTCATCTCTCTTCTGGCTCCTCAGTGAAATGGGTGGGACAGGGCACTGAAGGAGAGGACCCGAACCTGGGTCTGCAGGGGCAGACGGGAGGTCCCCTGGCTGCTAGTGCCCGCCAGTCTGAGTCCAGGCCATAGAGCCCCGTCTCTCATCTCTGGAGTCTCTCCTCCTGGGCCCCCCTCCCTCCCAGCCACTTTGGATGGGGATAAAAAAAGAAAAGAAATGGTCCTCCCACCACCTGGCAGGCGTCCCCGTGATGAGAACTGCCTTTCTGCGGAGCCTGGTCTCTGTGGGGCCCTTGCTACCGCCCCGCCCTACCTGTCGTGAGCCTCAGGCTGCCCGCCTCCTGTCTTCTCCACCCTGTGGCTGGCTGGAGGAGGAGGCATCCCTGACTCAGAGCCTGGGTGTGGGCGAGGACAGAGGGGTGATAGGGAAGCCCAACGACCAGTGTGAAGCAGGTCATCCTTCCCTTCCTGGTTTATGGGGAGAGCATGGGGCAGGAGTAGAGTTCACGGCCAGCAGACAGGCTGGGACCTGCTTCATTCCCAGGAACGTCTGGGCCCCCATGAAGGGCTCAACAGGCTTTTAGAATCAGATTGGCAAAGTCAGGGGCATATCAGAAATGGTTTCATCCAGTAAATGTGGAAGTGAGGCTTAGAGAGGGGCTGGGCTTCCCAAAGGTAATGTATCAAGTTAGAGGAGACCGTAAGAGCCGGGACCAGCACTGTGGATGGAAAACAGGGTCCCCTTGAGGACCGTGACCAAGACAGCCCAGGCCAGGCTGCTGCGAGGTCAGGGTCCAAGCAGCCCATGGCTTCTAGTCCTTCCCCATGCTGCAAAGGTTGGTTCGTGGCTGAGCTGGGTCTCTGTTCTCCCACCAGGGTACAGTGCTGGGGAGAAAAGGAATTCCTGCCTGCATCTTCTGGCCAGACACACTGCTAGGTCTTTTGACATTTCAGAATTGCAGAAATACTGGAAGGAACTTTCTGGATTACCTGTGGATGAGGGACTGAGGCTCAGGGAGGGGAAGACCGTCCCAAAGCCCAGAATCCAGGGAGTGGCCAAGACATGTCTTCTGACTCCCAGTTTGGGCTCTTCCCGTTTTAACAGTAGGTAAGAGATCAGGCTGCGGATGGAGATGGACAGACCTGGGCTCGAATCCTGGCCCGGCCTCTCACTGGCCATAGGACCTCACTTCATTCCCCATCTCCCTGAGCCTCCGTTTTTTCCACCTGTAAGTCCTTCTTCTTCTTCTTTTTTCTTTTTTTTAAGATTTTATTTATTTATTTGACAGAGAGAGACACAATGAGAGAGGGAACACAAGCAGGGGTAGTGAGAGAGGGAGAAGCAGGCCTCCGGCGGAGCAGGAAGCAGGGCTCCATCCCAGGACTCTGGTATCATGACCTGAGCTGAAGGCAGACGCTTAACGACTGACCACCCAGACACCCCTCCACATGTAAGTTCTGAGCCCATGGGGTGATATAAGGGTTGAATGCAGTCATCGGAGCCCATGAGAGTAGATTTGGCCTCACGGACCCCTGCGTTGCAACCCCCAGAATACTGCCTGACAGATAGCAAGCCCTCCATAAAGGGGAACGGTTGTCATCGCTCTGTGCCATGCTCCTTTTGGCTCGGCATCACTGGTAGGAGAAGAAAGGGGTGATTTCTTTCATCCTAGAGTCCCCTGAGAGGAAGCTGGGGAGTCTGACTGTTGCAGAGGGAGGCAGCTAGTACCCCCAGGAAGAACAGTGTGCATCTTTAGGCACAGCCCAAGCCCTTTCTGTTTGATTTCTCCAGACAGCACAGGGAGGGCATTGCTAAGTAATGCCCAAAGTCCCCCAGCTCCCGGGAGACCTCCTGGACCCTGTGACATGGTCCTACCTGGGAGCACCGACCTTTCCCCTCTCTGGGGTACACAGAGGGAGGGGCCAAGGGGCGGGGCCTGACGGGAGGCAGGGCAAGGGCCACAGCCAGTTTCCTGGAGGGTCCCAGAGCCCGGCTCTACAAGAGGCCCCAGCTAGGCGTGGCAGAGCAAGTGCCCACGCCAGCGCTCACAACCCCTCCTAGGGATGCCAGCTCCCATTTCATGGTCTTTCCACAGGGTATGGCCAGCCCGTTGCAGGAATGCAAGGCCACATTGGCCCCCAAGGAACCTCCTGCCTCCTCCATATACATATATACACACACTATATGTCCCCAGCGGAGGCCCTGACATCACAGCCTCGAGGAAGGGACCAGCCAGCAGACAATTATCTAGGGGGTCCCAAAGGCCCAGATCTGAAAGTTTGCAAGTGCAGAAAGCTCTGGGATCTGGAGAGAGAAAGCAACATCCTGTCGTGACTCCTTGGAGGAAATGGCCTCCAGGGGCCAGGGAGGAAAACAGGAAAGGCCAGGCTGAGGAGGAAGTCCCGAGGGCGGGGCTGGGGAAAGCAGGGCCAAGTCCAGCTCTCTCTCCCTCCCTGCACTGATGGGCCATGGTGAGAGAAGGCCAGTGTGAGGTCCTGGCCTCGGGCTCATTAGGAACTGTCCTGGGCTGCACTGGTGCGTCTGTCCCCAGCGGGAGGCTGCCCACCCGAGGGCTATGCAGGGTCCCCGGCTGCGTGGTGGAAGCCGAGCACAGGACCTGAGGGGACAGAGTCTTCCATCAGCCGGGACACAGATCTGACACTAGCCCTCCTCAGCCCACTCCTCTCCTTCCGTCCATGCCTTCTTGCTTCATCTACTGAGCCCTCATCTCAGCCAGACAATGGGTACAGAACAGGAGCAGCACAGGGCATACTCCTACCTTTGTCCCTACTGCACAGATGAGGAAACTGAGGCACAGGGACATGAAAATACATGCCCAAGTTTCCCCAGCAAGTGAGTCACAGCGAATTCAAACACTGGCTGTCCGACCGGTAACAGAAATGCTGAAGGAAAGCAGAGGTCCTCTCTTGGGGCAACCAGAGCAGGGAACACCTGGAGATCGGCCGAGTGGGGGGAGCCGGGGAGCCCACGGAGCCCAGGGAGCTGGAGACGTAGGTGGCCGACCCAGCCGTGGGCCCAGGGAAGGCAGGCACGCTGCTGCAGACCCCTCCGCACCCGCCGTCCGGTCCGTGGGTGACTACTTCTCACGATCTCACCGCCCCCTCCCCATCCTGCCCCCACCCTCGCTCTCAGCTGTTGACCTTGTTTCCCACACTCTCCAACACAATCCAGCCTCTCAGAAGTGCTTCTGGATCTCCGGGCACATCCGCCCCCACCAGCATCTGCACCCACACGCTCTGCCTCCCTTGTCCTATGAGGCACGAGTGCCCACGCGCCCACCTGCACCGGGGGCCCCACACGGGCCCCGCGGAGCCCAGCCCTCCGCTCAAGGACACCGCTCCAGCAGGTCTCCCCACGCCTTCTCAGCCTCCGCAGCATCCGTCTTACCCTCCACCCGAGCACCCCCATGAGCCAACCAGCTCCCCACTCTTCTTCTTCCCAGTTCACTCAAACCTGTCGTGATCCCACCTCCCCTGCGGCTCCCCCCCATTCCCTGCTCCCCTCTGCAGGGACACTCCCCTCCTCCTGTTCCTCTGAAACCACTCCAATCTGGCTTTCAAGCCCTCCTCCCACTCCATCCCAGGTGCCCATCCACACCTCCAGTGGCCTCCTGCGGGGCTCAGTCTGCCACCGCGTGCCCTCCCCACCACTGCACTGGATGCATTTTGGCACCCCCACCCCCACCCCAAACGACTCTTCCTGGTTGCCTTCCGGGCTTCTTGTGCTCAGTTGCTTCCCTGTGACCTCTCTGTGTGTTCCTTCTGGGTCTCTGCTGGTTCCTTCTCTTCTCCCAGCCCCCAGCCTGGTCCTGGTCTCTGTCTGTATTCAGTCCCCTGGTCATCTCTGGTCTTGCTGCTTGAAGCACCAGCTGTATGCCGATCGTGGCCAAACTCATACCTCCAGCCTGGACTTCACACGCCCCGCTGGGGCTTCGACGCCTCCTCGCTGGAACAGACAGCTCGAATCCAATGACCCGCGTGAACCGGAGCTCCTTGCTTGCTGGAACTGTCCATTCTCCGCGGGCAGCCATCTACCTGAGGGAGGGAGGGATGAAAACTGGCTCTCAGGGAGCAAAAACTCTTAGATACTGCAATGGTTTGTGACTCTCCAAAGGACCAGAGTCCATAACCATATAGGCACTATAATATTATAATATTATAACTTAAATTCTGGTATTAAAATTGCAGAGGCGACAACGGGAGAAAAAAGTCTACAGAGGCTCTTTCTAGGTGGGGAATAATGAAGACAGAAAAGTGCTGCTCAGATACCAGCGGCCCATTCCCGTCGATGGCAATCCTAACCTTCCACTGCTCCTATCGAAAACTCCAGTCTCCTTCCTCATTCTCATGACCCACAACTGATCCATCAAGAAATCCTATTGGTTCTGCCTTCAAAATAGATCCAGAATCCACTACTCCCCACCACCCCCATGGTCTGAGCCGCCATGGCTTCTCGTGTGGGTCATTGCCACAGCCTCCTAACTGGTTTTCCCACCCTGGGTCCCTCAACACACAGCCAGCATGCTCCTTTGATCGTGTAAGTCAGCTCGTGTCCCTCCACCTCAGAAGACACTCTAGAAGCTTCCCATCTCCCACAGTTTCCTACAGTGACTCGCCCTCCCCACTCCCTCTTTCTCTCTGGACCTCCTCCCCCATTCCTTTCTGCCTCACTCACTCTACTCCAGCCCCACAAGCCTCCTGGCTCTTCTTCAAACTCGCCAAGCACAAATGTACCCCAGGACCTTTGCACTGGTGAATCCCTAGTCTTGGTATACTGCTACCCAGATAGACACAGGGCTAAACCCCTCAAGTCTGCCCAGATGCCCCATCTGTAATCCATCTCCAGCATTCCAAATAACCCTTGCTTCTCCCGACTCTTTGTTTTCCTACCACATTCATCATCTACCACACTCATCATCTCCTAACATACTAGGACATTTACTTACCTTTGCCTCTCTCCCCCTGCTAGATGCCAGCTCCCTGTTGGGATCTTTATTTTGGTCACTGCTGGAGACCCAGCAGGGGGACAGGGCCTGGCACACAGTCCATGTGTCTGATACCCCAAGCCACCGGCCCAGTGAGGTTCCTGACTTTTCCCACACCAGGTTTCATCACCTCTCCCATGTTTGCACTCGCCCTGCCCTCTCTCTGAAAGGTACCCTCCAAACCATCCTCTCCCCAGCTCTTTCTAGCCCCACAACCCTCTCCAAGATCACTTCGCCTCTCTGGGTAGGGCAGGAAGGCCCTGCCTGCCAGACAGGAAGGGAGATTTTCTTCAAGAGTAGTGGGGACACATGGAAGGGCCTTAAGTTGAAGAGCAACGTGGTCGCACGTGTGCCTAGATGTGCACAGGACAGTGGATGGGAGGGGAGGCCGCTGGAGGGGGAGGAGGGGGCCCAGGGCCTGGGGGAGGTGGGGCACAGGGGTGTTGAGAAGGACTGGAGAGAAAGCCCAGAGGGGAAAGACCAGGTCTTGTTCCGTATTACGCATGCCAGGTAAGAAGAGAGGAGCGCAGAGCTGAGGGGGTAAAGGAGGTTGTGGGTAGAAGCTTCTCTTTCTCCCTGCTACAGTCCGCAACCCCACCCACTGGGGACATTTTGTACCCCAACACTTCTGGCCAAAAAGGGAGAGGCTCATGGGGCTTTGGAGAAAAAAAAAAAAAAAAAAAAAAACGGGTACTCCCCAGGGGAACTCAGACCCCAGAGCTGAATGGAGGGGAACAAGGGGCCCACACAGGGGGGCCCACACAGGGGGGCCTCTGCCCCGGGATTTACAGGGGAGCTTCTGGCTGAGAAGTCCACACTTGTCTCCCTTTCTAGGTGGCCTTGTTTGCCCAGAAAGATAAACAAGGCAGGGAGGAGTGGCCTCTGTGACATCCCCTGGACCGTGCACTCAGCCCAGGGTGAGCTGGGCAGAAGACACCGAGGGCGGCTCCCGGGCGGGCACAGCTGTCCCACAGAGCCACTCCCTGGAGGAGCCAGAGACATTCAGGACGGCTTCACCCCACATCCTCAGGTGGCAGATGGGGAAACTGAGGCCCAGAGAGAGAATCAGGTTGTCATAGGGTACACCTGATTTTCTGGAAAGAACAACTCACTAGTCTGATGGGAATAGACTAATAATATCAGTGATATATACATACATATCTGTATCCTTTCTTCCCAAATGTTCGGAGCACTGCAGCCTCATGAGCTCATTCATCCACAAGCCAGCCCCCTGGGGTGAGTGGCAGGGCCATCTTGTGCAGACGTGGTGACAATGCTCTGTCATCGCCCTCCCTTCCATAACCTTGCCTTCTGCAGCCTCTTCTATATTCCCTTCTCCCCACCTAATTTAATTCAGCAAAGATTTAAGAGGCTCCCCCTTGGTGCAAGCCCCGGGCATTTGAGAAGCTTCTGGATTTCTCCAGGGCCAAAGTCACAATTCCATCTTCTATGGTCTCACAGCACTCTGTTCAGATCCACATTGCACCCAGATCGCATCGTTTCCATACATCTGCAGTCCTGGGCTTGGTCTTACTCCAGCTTGCATTCTCTCTTAGAAGCTAGGACGGGGCCTGGCATTCTGGATCCTGGAGAAATGCTTTCCCAGGGCAAAGCTATCCCTGAATGTGCCCTGAGCATCTCCCCATTAGTGCCCTTGACCCACTGTATGCTGATTACCCAGAGGAAGAGCCCAGAGCAGAGGTCCTGTATTTGCAGTACCTAGCAGAGAGCAGCTACTCAGTGTTTGCTAAATGGATCAACTTTAAAAAAAAAAAAAAAAAAAAGGAAGAATGAAGATCAGAACCCTAATGGACCATCTTGCCTTTAAAGGAGCTCTCATCCCACTGCACAGGTGGGAGGGGTGGGCAGAGAACAGGACTGGAGAGATACACAAACACTACTAAGTGGATAGTTCCATCAGCGCTGAGTAGTGTTGAGTAGCTGAGACTTCGAACTCACCTGGGAGAATCAGGGAGGGCTCCTTGGAAGTAGTGGCATTTGAGATGGAGCTCTGAAGGGTAGAAACACATGGCGGAAATTCAGGAACAATTTTTAACCGAAGGCAGGGCATTGGGCAGGGTTCACGTACCAGGGAGGACTCTGTTTCAGGCAAAATTTCCTGTACTCTAAGTGCTGGGGAGGCCATCAAAGGCCTTGGGTGGGTGGGGGAGGCTGGCCAAAGAGCTGGGGAGCCACAGGAGGGAACGAGCGAGGGCACTGGGTTGGAATGGAGGAGGGAAGCAACTGGTTCGGAGCTGCTGCTGAGGTGGAGGCGGAGGTGGAGGGTTTTGAGAGTCTGAGTGAGGGAGGCAGCTGCCAAGGTTACGATGTGGGCGTGAGAGGGTCCACAGAGAAAGGGTCTGAAGGATCTGAAACCGATCCAGTGTGGGGGAAGAGCAGTAGGAGGCTTTGGGGACCTGATCTGGAGCTTGGGAGAGGGATGGGGCTTCAACAGACATGCTGTGGTCCCAGGGAGGAGCTGCTGTAAGGCAGATTACGAATTGACTCCACTGGGGGAGAGGGAAAGCTTCACTGAGGCAGACACCAGCCTGGGAGGGAGGTCAGGACGCCAGCCTGGGAGGGAGGTCAGGGCCCCAGAGACAGAGCTGGGAGTAAGGCTGAAGCGGCAGGAGCGTGGGAGCTCACAGGGGAGAGAGTGTGGCGTGAGAAAGCAGATGACAGCTGAGGACAAAGCCTTGGGGGACACCCACAGTTGGGGAGCAGGAAGAGAGAGGATCCAGAAGGAAACGGAGCAGCTAGAGAACTGGGGGGGTGGTCCCACTCTTTTCCAGGGCTGCCCCACCTCTGTTCCCCCCTTTTCTCCCATAAGCCCGGCCAGACTGGGCTGAAGGGCAGAGGCCAGGGCTGGCCCAGCCTCCAGAAAGCTCCAACGTGGAAGAAAGCAAAGGCTAGTGGTTGAAGGCTCAGACTCTAGAACTGGCCAGAGCAGAGTGGGTCTCCCGGCTGCCCCATCCCTCATCTCTCTTGGCTTTGTGACCTTAGGCAAGTCACGCCCCCTCTGATGGTCAGCTTCTTCACCTTCAGGAGGGTTTCACAACCAGACTTCTCCATGGGGCTGCTGTGATTACCCAGTGGCATAATGCTTGTTACGCACTTGGCACTTGGGCTGTCAAGCCCTCGAAGTTCAATAAATGGTGGCAGCTGCTATTACAATTATTACAAGGCCAGGATGGGATTCTGATGCTTGGTCTGGGCAGCCCAAGGACCCCAGCACTTCAAGAAGCCTTTAAGAGAGAAGGGTCCAGGTGACCTGAACTCGCCCAGCTCCCCGAGCGCTGGGCCCCTCCTATCATCCTCCCAAGCACAGAGCCAGGCATCCTGGACTGGGGGTTAGTCATAGCACTCTCCGTGCTGATAACCCTTTCACCTGCTGAGAAATAGGACCCCACCCCCACTGCAGTCTTCAACTCCAGCTGGGGCGCCAGGTTGGGGCCTCAATCCAGTGCTGGGGTTCCTTCGGGGCATGTCGCTGCCCCCCCCCCCCACCTAGTTGCTGGGTGCTCGGGCGCCTCCTCCTCCCGGGCGGGGGCTGACGCGCATCCTCTCCCGCACACGGTAATTCACCAGCTCACACCGGCTCCGGGCTCCGCCGCGCCCCCTCCGCGCATGCGCATCTCCTCCCCGGCCCCCGCCCCGCGGGAGACTCTGGCGGTTCTGGGTGGGTCTGTCCAAGTTGGCGAGAAGGGCATCGGCGCTGGGGGCCCCCGTCGCGGGACAGTGGCGGCCCAGAGTCCAGTGCCTCGTCCCCTGCGCCCCACGGATTCTGCAGCTGGGGCCCACCCCAGGGCCTTCTGCTCGGCCCTGCTGGAGCAGGAGCACGGAGGCAGAGGGACTCCGGCTGTGATGGGGGATTGCAGAGCGGGCGAAGGTCTTGAATCGGTGGTGCTGGCTCCTGTCCCTCATACACCAACGCCTGTACCCCAGACTTTCCAAGCCTCAGTTTCCCCTTCTTGGCCTCAGGCTAAGGGATCCCATTTACTGGATCCTGGAAACAGGTTAATCTATCCCGTGGGCGGCATGCCTATCTGGACAGCCAAGATGGGCGGGAAGAAGAGACGTGTTTCCCCAGGGTCCGACCCCATCCTACCGGACCAGGGCAGAGAGGCTCCCTGGGAGGAGCTGGGCTTCACCAAAGCAGCCCCTCTACCAGCTGGGGTTAGGTCTGGGGTCTCACCGTTGCTGGCCGGAGCCATCTAGCACTGGAAGGTCCCTATTAACTAGGACACTTCTGGGGGTGGGCCGTGGCTGGCTCCAGCAGACCAGCTTGGGTCTCTGGGGGAGGTGTCCACAAGGGCCAGGGCTTTGAACAAACCACAGAAGGCTTCTGCAATATCAAAAGAGCTCTTAGTCACTAATATATTGGGGGGAGGGGAGCCGCTGTTGGTGAAAGAGCCTCCGCTTGGTTCCCATCAGCGGAGGATCAAAAAGCATTTGGTCAAAGAACCTTTAAATACCTTGAAAGGCAGGTGAAGCCTGTTCGGTAGCCTCCAAAAGGTACTGAAATGCTGGTCCAGAGCTGCTGGCAAGCTGGCTGCAAGCCCAGCAAGTGGAAGGGAAGGGGACTGCTGAGCCAGGTGGGAGAAATGGTGGGAATGGACCACCAGCCCACCCTTACCTGGACTAGAGATTCACTGTGGGGAGGTGAATAGGGCAGAGAACCGGGCACAGATGGTCAGAGTTGGAAGCAACCTTGTAGGCCTTTGATTTTAATCTGAAACCTACAGGACCCTCTCCCACCCAATTATGAACAAATTGTTGTGTCTATAGTTGAATAGGCATTTTTTCTAGGGAGGAGGAGGTCCATGAAGTTCATTAGACTCCCAAAGGAGTCCAAGGCGGAATCGAGATAAAAAACAACATCCCTGGGGCACCTGGGTGGCTCAGTGGGTTAAGCCTCTGCCTTCAGCTCAGGTCATGATCTCAGGGTCCTGGGATCGAGCCCCACATCCGGCTCTCTACTCGGTGGGGAGTCTGCTTCCCCCTCCACTGCCTGCCTCTCTGCCTACTTGTGATCCCCCTTCAAATAAATAAATAAAATCTTTATAAAATTTTTTTGTAAAAAGACTAACATCCTTGTACTACAGATCGGTAAACTGAAGCTCAGAAAGATTGAATGATTTACCCCAGATCATTCAGCTTGTAGCTGGCAAGCCAAGGTTCTTTTACGGTGCATCCTGATAAGGGAATCTCACAGGTTCCCATGGCTCTCAACCTATGTCAGGGTCCCAAAGTTGCCCAAGACTGAGAAGTAGGGGGTATCTCAAAACAGAGGCCTAAGGCCAAGATTCTGACTGAGCCTGGGGCTATCCCACGCAGCAGCTGGCGAGGAGAAGGGGCACCAGCTTTCATCTTTTGGAGCTTGAGGGGCTGAGCCAAGCACATGGGGGAGGGGTGGGTGGCAGGGTGACAATGGAGAGAGAGAGAGAGAGAGAGGAGGTTTCAGGGAGAAAAGATGTGGGTGGGGTTGGGACTGTAGAAGGGGCTTATGTTCCTGAATCATGACCTGAGGATACAGAACAGGGACCCAGTGCTCTGGAAGGTCAGCTTGTGGCAGAGACCTTGGTGCCTGGGATATGTCCAGTGCCTTGGTGCAAGGGAGCCATGAAAGACACCAGGTCCTTGCCTTGCTATCTCCCCACTATATTCTCCGTCCCTATGTGGTGTCATTACAGCCCTATTTGATGGATGAGAAAACTGAGTCCCACAGATGCCAAGTCACTGGCCAAAGCCAAACAGCGGGATAGTGGCAGAAGCAAGACCATAGTTTAAGTCCAGGATTCTTCCCCAGAGGCTGGGAACCTCTTCAGTACGGGTATCCAAAGCAGGGGCGGCAGAAGTGTGACCAGCGAGCTGGGGTCTTGGGTAAGCCTTTGAGATTCAGTGGTCCGTGGGTCTGGGACCCACGACATTGATCGGCAAGCATTGATTCAGTCTCCACTGGGACAAGGCGGCCAGAGCCGCCTTCTAGGACTTTCTCATTGTGCCCTTCCCGGGGAGATGTTCATGTTATGCTTCTACCTTCCCCGGACTCTTGCCCTCTGAAGAGGAGGAAGGGGACGGCGAGCTGCAGGGACAGGGTGGCAGAGCTCATCCTTGCTGCTGGCCTGGCAGATCAGCGGGCTCTGCTGTTGCCCTTCAAAGCTGCCTTCTGGCTGGTCTCCGCCTGTCCCTCCTGGATCCAGCAAATGCTCAGCCTGAGCCTCTCGCCACATGGATGGTGATAAGGAGAGAGGTGTGTTTGTTCTGTCTTGTGAGCTGCACAAACAGCTTCCTCAGCGTTTTTATTAATAATTCAGCCCATGGCAAGGGGGAGGGGGGAGGGGGGACCAGGAGCTGTGAGGAGACCAGGCCAGGTAGAGGCGGAAGGGGAACCCAGGAGCCCTGCCTCCAGCCGTGGCCTAGCAACAGAGCCCGGCAGCCTCAGGGGCCCTGTTTAGGAGAGCTTGGGCCTGATATCTGCTCCAGAGGGACAGAACGTCCATTCCTCCCTGCTCTGTTCCACCAGAAGCTGACCCAGGACACCTGGGCCCTAATGACCACGCCAGATCGGAAAGAGGCCTGAGGGGCCCACAGTACTCCGTGGGGCATCCCTGGGGAACCAGGTGCCGCCAGCATTTCCTGCCACGTCATGGAACCCAGGACAAAGAAGCCAGCAGTGTCACAGAATGAGAAGCTTTCTCTGGGCCCCCCTCTACCAGGGGATAGGAAGGGGAGGGGCAGAACACCCCAGAGGCCCAGGCTCTCACCTTAGAGGGCCACAGCCTGAAGTCAGGACTGGGGTGATTCACCTGCTCTAATCTCTTCCCAGAGGACCTGCTCACTTCTGCACACTTCATCTCCAGCCTGTGCCCAGTTCTCTGAGAAGACAGGGACTCATGGTGGGCGTGGCTCTTGCTCATGCTCTAGCAGGAGAGTGCAGCCTTCAAATGGTCTGAGGTCAGACATCTAGAAGGACTTCCTTGAGAGGCAAAACATGGTGACGAAGGAGTCTGTTCGAGATCCATTAGGAATAAGTTCCCCGTTCCAACTATCACGTGAAGTGCCTTACTGGTACCATCTTGTTTACTCTTTATAATAGTCCAACAGGTAGTATTTTTATCTCTATGGTACAGATGAGAACTGAGGCCCAGGGGTGTCAAGTAAGCGGCCTGCCTGGGGTCACACGGCTATGAATGGCTGGGTTGTGTAAACCTGTATTCTTTTCTCTCCCCAGTGATTCTGCAACCCCTAGACAAAGTGAATGAGGCCCAGAGAAAGGGTGTCTTCAGAGCTTTTCCTGTGTCCATGATGCAAGCAGGAATTAAAACCCAATGAGGTTCCCAATGCCTCAGAGACTCAGTCTCCACAGCGACATCTCATGGGATTTATCTAGTATGTCTGAGGGACTGTCCATCTCTGACGTTCTGGAAGAGTGGCTGCTACCGCCTCCTGGGAGTGAGCGAGTTTGGGATTTTATGTTTGAAAGGGACAGGCTGTAAGCTCTCAGATGGGGGCGGGCACCGGGTCTGCTCATGAACCTCCTAGTGGTTGGCAAAAGGCTGGAGACAGGACCAAGGGTCTCCCCTCGATTCTCTTACCAGCAATCTGTGTTGCTAGCTGTGGGCCTTGAGCTCCCTGGCCTGTTCTTTCTCCCTCTAAACGCCTGGTCTTCACCATCTGTCATCCGAGTGGTGGCCTGTCAGAGGTCGTCTCCCCACCAACTCTGAAAAGCTCCAAGACTCCAAACGCTTATAAAGATCTGTTGAGTTGCCATGATGAATTCTGCTGTCCCCATCTGGACCCTCACATTGATAGATGGAGAGATTTCTAAGCAGGGAACCTTTTTGTGTGGAGCCCATTGATGGCACGAGGTAGGGAAGACATGACTATTTGGTCTTTACTAGCTGGGCAGTGAGAGGGGGAGCTGGTGGAGGGAGCAGGAACAAGTCAAGATGAAAGACCCCGGAGTCCCAGCCTTTTGGTCTGGCATCCTAGGGTTTGCCAAGAAGAGGTTTGTGGATTTATCCTGAGTTCTTGGCTGCAAATGGATGGGGATGGCTGCAGGGTATATGTAACATAATGGCCCTTGACCAAGGGATGAAGGCTGAGATTTCTGGCCAGGGACTAATTATGGGCTGGAATCTACAGCTGCCTTTTTTTCTTCTTCCATTTTTAATTAGAACATTCAATCCAAGGAAATCTGTTCTCCACCGGAACACTCTTCATGGAGGTTTGCTTGGGGGAATTTCCTTATCTGTTTCTCAACTGAAAAGCTGTGGGTGGAGGTAAGTGTGTGCCTGCGCACGAGTATGTGTATGTAATAGGCTCCGTGCAAGTTCAACGGTATGGGGTGTGTGTATGTATGTGACTGAGTGAGTGAGTATCGGGGGAGACTGGAGACGGAGGCTTGTCCCTTTAGGTGCTGGCTGCCTCCTGTGTTGGGAGAAGGTGGAGGTGTGGTTGGGTGTGAGCTGTGCATACAGTCAGTTAAGTGGATTCCTCTGGGTGGGATAAGGAATCCTTTATTTTATAAACCCTGGCTCACCTTCTAACTTCATTCTCAGTGGAGGGGCAAGCAGATTGCTGCAGCAGGGCTGAGGGTGTTGCCCTCCTGCCTGCCCCTTTGAGGAGCAGCGTTCCCGTGTGCCTCTCTCTCCTGTTTGTGTGCTAGTGTCTGTGTGTGTGTGTGTGTGGGGGGGGGGGGTTGTGGTGTAGCTGATTAGGTATGTAGGTGTGCTGGGAGGGCTCCTTACCTGAAACCACCAATAATTAGTTTACTTCCAGGCTTTGCAAATTTGGGGGAGAAGGGCCCCTTCTCCCTGCCCCAGAATCAAACACTTTGAATTCTAGGATTCACCTGAGTTGGGCTGTGCGGACCTGACAGAGGGGATGAGAGAGCCAAGAGAGCCCCAGGGTTGGAGGAAGGAGGGATTTCTTTCTTACCCACTGAAGTGCTGGGTCAAGGAAAGGGAAGGGGGTGAAGTGGAGGAGCTGGCTTTGCGGCTGGCTTAAGTGGGAAGGGTCTCTAGGCCTCGTCCTCCACTGAGGGTGGCGATCCTGGTCCTTTCTGCTCGGGCTGTGTTCAAATTCGGGAGGACGGCCAGAGTGGCGAGCCCAGGCTCAGCCCAGGCAAAAAAATCCATTCCTGGTTTTTGCACACACCAGCCCGACTTCCCGGGACCGGCACTGTGTCGAGTCCCGAGCTGACGCCCTCGAGCCGCCACCAAGCGGAAAACCCGGAGTGGTTTTCCACGCCTCTTGGAACGGAGTCAAAGGGCACCTGGGAGGAGGTAGGCAGCCGCCCAGCCCCGCGCGGTTCGAAGCCGCTGCCATCAGGGGCGTCCCGGCCCGGCTGGTCAAGCAGTGCGGCGGGACCCGCAAGCTCGCAGGGCCCACCCGAGGGCTCCGTGCCCTCCCCGCGGGGGCTGCGGGCGGAGCGCGCGGGGCGGCTTGGTGCCCTCGGGGCGGCTCCGGGCGGCGGCGGGCGCCGGGCTGCAGTGCGGCGCGCGGCCGGCAGCGGGCAGCAGCGGGCGCGGGAGGCCGCGGTGGCGGTGGCAGCGGCGCTCGGCAGCGGGCGGGCGGCGCCGGCGGTGCCCCGGGCGCGCTCACACACGCGCTCACACACACACATACACACGGCCTCGTACACACTCACACACGCTCCGGCGCGCACACGCGGCGCGCAGGCCGGAGGGAGGAGGCTCGGCGCGGCTCGGCGGCGGCGGCGGCGGCGGCGTGCTCGGCCGGCGGGCGGGAGGGCTGGCGGGCGGCCCCCGCTCCCCGGCTCCGCGGCTCGGTGCAGCCCGCGCGGCCCCCGCCCTCGGACCCGCCCCCGGGGGTCGCCCGGCCCCATGCCCTGCAGCGGCGGCGGAGCAGCGCGCGGCCGCGGGCGGCTCTGAGGAGCCCGGAGGGAGCCGGCGACGAGGGGACCATGTACCGGGACCCGGAGGCGGCCAGCCCAGGTAAGCGCGGCCCCGGGAGGGCTGGGGCGCCCCGCACCGGCAGGCAGGACGGCGGCAGCGCCGGGCGCCGTCTCGGAGCCCCAGCCCGGGGCGGCTGTCGGCCGGAGCCGCACAGACCTACCCCCCATCCCCCCGGGGTCATCCCAGCCCCGGGGGCGCGGGCTTGAGCGGCAGCGACTCGGACCCCGGGCCCCGCAGTCCCGGCGCTGCCAGGCTTGATGCCCGGCGCCGGCTTCGCAGTGTCCCCACAAGGACCTCCTCCCCCCACCACCCCCCAGCAGCCCAAGGACAACGTGTGTGGCGGAGCGAGGAGCCACTGCCCCCGCGGGAACCGGGCAGTGCCCTCAGGGGCACCCCCGGGTCCCCAGCACCAGTGCCCCCGGGTGCCAGCGCTGGGGGACCCCAGGGCAAGGATCCCAGGCAGCTTTGGGCCAAGGTTGTGGGCACCGGGGAGCAGAGTGACATCGGCGGTGCCAGCTGTGAATTGAGAGGGTGCCAAGGGGCAAGTGGGAATCTGGTGCAGTAGCAGGGGAGGGGGGCTTCGGCGAGGGAGGGAGGGGAACCGCAGGAGCGTTGACGAGGAAGACAGGAGTACCTGAAGGGAAAGAGAGCAGGGATTGGGGAGAATGGGGTGCCAGGGGAATGTGATCCTGGGTTTGGGGAGGGGGAAAGCGAAGATCCCCAAACTCACTCCAGTCCTGTCGGGGGAAGGAGGGGGAGGGGCGGGCTCCCTTGCATCTCTCCTGAAGGAGCCGGGGAGTGGCCCAGGAGCCCACGTCTGCTTGCCATCCTTCAAGCCCAGCCGAGGAGTTTTTCCTCCTTCCTCGGGAAATTGCTCTGCCATTTCCTCCTTGGCTCCTGACGCCTCCTCACACAGTGCCCACCTGTAGGCAGGTCCCCTGCAGCTCCTGCCCCAGCTGTCTCAGCTCCCACCTGGTGTGCCCCACCCCAGACCCAGCACCCCCCAGGCTGCCAGTTCTGGCAGCGGGGTCTCTGCTTCTGGGTTTCTCTGTGATGCTAGAAGCAAGGCACCCCAGCCTGAGGACTTGCCGAGCCTCCAGGCGTACCACTGCTGGCCTCCCTGGGCTGGGGGTGCTGGGGGAGGGGGCCGCCCTAAGGCTCTCCGTAGAAGGGACCTTGAGCCCCAAGGATTTTGAGGGCAGTCCCATGGACACCAGCTTCGTCCACTCTTGTCCCAGCCCCACATTTGTTCTCCCTCTAGGGACAGCCTCAGCCGGTCCCTGCCTCCTGGGGAGTCGGGCCCCCACCCCCATCAAATCGTCGCAGCCTACTAAGTCCATTGAGGAGGACCTACTGGGTGCCAGGCATTACATTCACTTAGCGCTTGGGGATAAGAGGGAGAGAGACTCCGGCTCCCTCTCTGGAACCTCATGGCCATCCATGAATGTCCTCCAGGTGATGGCTGAAGGAACATTGCCTTCCGACACCTCTCCCTTCATCTCTCTGAACCCAGGTCGCTGACCCTGCCTCTTCCTCCACGAGGCTGCCAGCTCCCAGCTCTCGGACCGAGGGCTGAGGCAGTCTCTGGCTGGGATCACCCTCCCAGAAACCAACCGCTTGGTTCAGAGGCCAGCTCTAGGGTAGGAGGTAGAAGAGGAGATGCAGTGAGGACACTCCCTTTCCCCCCAGCCCTGCCAGGCTGGCAGCCTCCCCTTTCCTGTTAGCCCGGTGGCCTGGGTGCCTGCCCTCATCCCTTCTGCCTCCCTCCTCTTTCCTCCCACGCCTGGGCACCATGACATCACTGATCCTCCGAGCACCTCTGCCCTCTGCGTGGAGGCCAACTTGACATGCTTGGCATCTTCTGGGCAAAGGGCCTGCAACCCAGTGTTGCCCCTGGCTTCGTGGCAGCCCCTGGGGTGTCTCCCTCTCTCCCCGCCCCCCAAACAGGCCTCCCTCTGTGGTGGAGACCTGTCTTACCCACTTTCGGTTGCAGGGCCCACCAGTGCCAGGGGAAGGGGCAGCACTGACCCACCAGGAACAGGCAAGGCCTGGGGTTCACTTCCCACGGGACTGGATGGGGTCAGAAACAGGCTGGAGAAGGCAGAATCTGCTTTTGATCGTGGGTTCTCTCTGAGGGGCCAGAGTCATCATCAATCTGGCCTCTGTACTCAAGCCTCTCTGCATCCCCGCCCACCTCCTAGAATCCCTACAGCTCCAGGACAGCCTACGCATTCCCTCCGACCCCCCTGGGCTTCCCTCAGGTCCCCCAGACTCTACTTCCCCAGGCGGGGCTGTGTGTCCCCCATTTCTCTCCCCTACCTCCCCTTTGCCTGGCACCTGGTAGGGGCGAGATATGCAAATTAATTCCTGTGTGATTCAGGCCCCTCCTTCTGGTCCCCCCCCCCACCAGTACCTTATCTGTCCCGATTCCCTCATCCCATTCCCAAGGACACCTGTGGCCCAGTCCTTTTTACAATTTTTCCTCTCTCATGTTCTCCTGCTCTTCCGTGTTCCAGGCTGGTTCCAGAGTGTCCCCGAGGTACCCTCTCCCTCAGCGCACTCACCCTGGTCTCCACAGGGTTCAGCCTGATGCTAAGACCCTGTCCACAGTCCCTTACCCACTTGGGCCCAGGGCTCTGAGGCACTTCTGGGATCTAGCTCAGCTGAAGCAAGGGACTGTGGGAAAAAGCCAGAGCCCAGTGAAGAACGAAGACCAGCCCCCCTCCCACACACCCCCATTGGCTTCTACTCCAAACTCTGTCCAACCTACCCAGCAGGTGCCTGCAACTTCCTCTCTGTCCCCTCCCTGAGGCAGGCCGCCCTCTCTCTGTCCTCAACCCTCCTCCTATGCTCATCCTGGAGCTGGCCTGGCCAGGCCTCCCTGTGTCCCTTGGACCCAGGCCCGGGGCCAGGCAGGGCCTCAGCAGGCCTGCAGGGGTCAGCGTTGCAGTGGGCGGGCAAGACAGCTTCAGGGAGGGAGGGAGGGAGAGGTGACCTTGCAGTGAGTGAGTGAGCAAGCCAGAGAGGGAAAGTCGGGGCCAGCGCAGCAGTCCCGGGAGAGAGGTCAGGTCCTGAGGCTGTCTGCCTGCCCCCAACCCTCTGTGAGCTTGCCCCTGGGGTAGCATGGCTGGAAGTCTTATCTGTCCCACCTGTTAGTGGGCTCTGCCCCCCTACAGCAACTCTGCCAGAAAGGTCATTGTCAGGGAGCACAGGAGACACGCACACTGCATGGGGCAGGGGGCCTTGGCACAGTGGGTCTCCTGTCTCAAGGCAGAAGGATCCATGAGATTGTCCAGGCTCGCCCTCCACCTGCTGAGCACAAGTTCAGGACAGAGGCCGTTGGGTGGTGATGTGTGGGGCAGGAGTGAAGGGGTAGGGCTGAAAGGGCCACCAGGATTAGGGACAAGGACTGAGGTGTGGGAAGGTCCATGAGGCCTGACTGTCTGACGGGTTGATTCACCATCAAACTCTCCCCCTACCCCATCTACCCCTCCACCCACTTCTCTACCCCCCCACCCCATCTGCACAGGCTCAGACCTCCCTGGCTTGCATCTCGGGCTTTGGTCCCAGTCTAGGGCTGAAGAGCCAGCTATCTGCCAACAGGCCGTGAACAGGACAGGGTTGGGGCGGGGGCGGGGGGGGGTGTCTGAACTCCTGGGTGGGAGGGAGGGCTTCTGTGCGTTTGGCCCCATGCTGCGTGCTCCTGTGGAGACACGACCCCTCCGAGGCCTTGGGTCATGTTCTTTGGTGGCTTTGTGAGAGCAGTGACCAGCCAGCTGGGTGCTTGAGAACTGGGGAACAATGGGGAGGGAGATAGTCTCGAAGCTCCTCCTGGTGGGGGAAGAGAGGCTAGAGTTGGTGGGATTGGGGTGGGAACATGTAGGCCAGCAGTTGACAGGTGAGGGACAGCTGGAAGGCAAGGGAACAGGTGGGTTTCAGGCCCCGGGCAGCTGGGCCCTTGGCTCGCCCCAAGCTTAGAACCCAAGGGGCATTGAAGGCAACATAGCCTAGCAGCGAAGGACTCTCCCCTCTCACCGCCCCCCCCCAGGCCAGCTGTCGCAGGAGGCCTCGAGGGAAAGGCAGGGGAGGAGTGGGTGGTTCCTTCCCTCTCACACCCCTCCTGTCCTCCCACTCCCACTCCCCGCCCACCTTCTATCCTCTGAGGGACTTTGAATACTTATTGAATCTGATGGACCGTTTTCAATAACTGCTTCCCCCAGGGGAGCAAGGCTGTGAACGGCAGTGAGGGGGGCCATGTGGGGCCGGTGGGAGGCCAAGTCCTGAGCCAGGGACTCACGGCTGGAAGGGGAGTCTCTATGACAGTCTCCTCAGAGGTCCCAGTGCGTCCCGGGGGGGTGAGGGGGGGGCAGGAGCAGCTCCGTGGGCAGTGCCCGGCAGGTGGCCTGTGAGGCTGGTGAGGTCAGCGCTGTCGTGGCGGTCACTGGTCTGGCCAGGTGCCGGAGCGGGCTGGTGCCAGCCTCGGCCCGGGTGCCCGCCTGCCTTGCAAAGGGAACCCCGGCCGGAGGTGCCAGGAGGGTTGTGCCAGTTTGGTGGCCATGAATGTGCCTGACCTTCCAGGCAGTAGGGGCAGCCCGGCTGGGCCCTGTCCAGCTTGTGTCTGGAGGGCAGGGCTTTGGTCTCACCCAGCAGCGTTCCCCAGGGGGTGGAACGGAGTTGGCAGACAGCGGCGTGGGACCTGTGGAAGGGGCTGGACAGTGCCCAGAGCCTGCGCCTGGAATTCTAGACCCAGTTGGTTTGGGAGTGGGCCGACACGTTGGTCCTGCTCCAAGGGGGCTCGGTAGCTTCCTCCGGGAAACCCGTTGGAGGAGGTGTGTCTCCTGGGGGTGGGGGGCGCTGGACTGGGCGGGGAGCTGACTTGAATCAGGAGCTGGGATCTTGGGGGAACTGATGTATCCTTGTCACTGAATGCACAGAAACAGTAACTGGTGAGGGCACAGCTGGGGGCGGTGGGGGAGCTCCATGCCCCTGCCCCTGCCCCTGCCCTATATGACGGCGGGTGGCAGCTGAGCCGTGCTCGCTGATCTAAGTGCCGGCTGTAAACAGCAGTAATGAGTGTATTTGTAGTTAGGTGCGTTAAGGTGCGCGGGAGTGGTGATGGGAAGCAGCGGGGAGGCGCCTCTCCTGGCCCAATCCCCAGTCAGTCCAGGCAGATGCCCTCCAGGGGCCCTGCCTGCCCGCCCCCCCCACCCCACCACACCCTCCCACCTGCCGCCTGGCGGCCTCTGAGGCTTCCATCTGCTGGGAGCAGCGAGGGCCTCACCTGGCTGCATGGGCGTATGCAGGTGTGGACGGAGGGCCCTGGGAGCTTTGCTGTGTGCAGATCCGGGCATCTCTGAGACAGCATGTGGGTCCGTCAGCGTGCGTGTGTTTGTGTGCACGTACTGTGATTTCGTGTGCGTGTGTGCACCCCTCCCCCGAAGCCCCGAAAGGAGGCCCACCCCCACCCCTATCTTGGAAGTGGCCCTGCCCCTTTGATGCCCTTCTCAGCGTGCAAGAAGCAGGGGACTCTTGGCAGCCTGCTGCAGGGGGTGACCCGTTCTGCCTAGCAGAGGAGACAGGAGGGACAGGTCTGAGCCCCAGCCTCAGGGGGCACCTACAGAACCCAGCCAGCTCTAGAGCCCTCAGGAGCCCCTGGAATGAGAGAACACGATTGCCAGGGCGGGGTGGGACAGGGTTGGGTGGGGGGGGTCAGCCCTAGCAGGTGGGGATCTCAAGGTGCTGGTTGATGAACGGTGCACCCTGCCCCCCCCCCCCAGCCAGGCCCGGGTGGCGTGGGGTGTGGGTGGCCACAAGGGGTGCCCGCATGAGGCCCTGCGTGAGGGGAGCAGAGAGGACAGTTCTGCGGCTAATGTGTCCAATTAAATTACTTCAAACCCTGCAGCGGCAGCTGCTCCCGGCGGGGCCCTGGGTACAAATTGGATCCGTCTCATTACCACGGGTGGTGTCAGCGGGGCCGGAGAGCGGTGGCCAGCTCCGCCGGCACACGGCAGGCCTCCTCCCCCTTGTTCAACCTGGGCCCGCTCCAGCCTCCTGGCACGTTGGCTCACTCTGGTACCCCTGGTTTGCCAGGTCCTGCGTGCCTCCTGACCGTCCTGACCCACCCCAAACAGCTCGAGGGCCCCTCCCAGCCCTGACCGTCTGTCTCCAGGAATGGGGGTTTCAGGCTCTTTAGGGGGACCAGCCTCAGGAAGCCCCTCTCAGGGCACCCAACACACCCTGTGGCCTCCCTTGATGACATGAGTGCCTTAATCATGTCAGGTGATTGCTTGGGGAGCACTCAGGATGTCCTAAGCGCTTCACATATGTGGCACAGGGGGCAGCTTACTTAAGCTAGGTCTCTGGGGTCAAACAGCCAGCTGTATTGTATGTTTGAACCTCAGCAGAGACCCTGGCTGCTCTGTCCCAAAAGCAAGTCGCTCCACTCTTCTGGCCTCGGTTTCTTTCTCTGCAAAATGGGTTTGATCATGGTTCTTATTTCACAGGCTTGGAGGATGAGGCGGGGTAAGGCCGGAAACAGCCTTAGCTAAGAGCCCAGCACATAGTAAACACACAGGCAACGACAGCTGTTGTCAACACTGTCCTGCACCAAGTGATTGATGGCTGGTATGAGCATTCCCGGAGTTCCAAGGAGGACGTGCCTGCTTCAGCCGTGGTGGTGGAGGAGGAGTCAGGGAGGGCTTCACTGAGGCGGTGTCATTCGGTTACCTTCGGGATAGCAAACCTGTGTTGAGCGACCCCTATGTGCCAGGTGCCATCCGAAGCACCTGGCACACATTAGCTCTTCCATCCTCCGACCAACCTGGGAAGGGGGAGCTTGCAGTTAGAAGTCGGCTGGGAGTTCCAGCAAACACCAGCCCACCCAGGAGCGTGAGCTTGGAGTCCAGGGCCTTGGGTTCTGAAGGAAGCAGAAGAGCTTCCCACGGACGAGCAGGGGTGACGTGTTCGGTGTGGAGGGGACAGCGCGTGCCAGGGCCCAGAAGCAGTTTCTTGTTCCGTGGAAGCAGCCATGGGGGCCTGAAAGGGGCTAGAAGGGAGGGCCAGTAGCAAGAGCTGAGGCTTGGGAAAGGTGGGTTAGGACAGATTCTGAAGGTCTTGGCATTCTGAAACAGGAAGACTGTATTTTTTTTTTTAATTAGGACCATGGGTTGCCATGGGTGACTTTGAAGCAGATCTCTATAAAGAAGTTGAACTTTGCAGTGATGTGGAGGGTAGGAAGCCCAGAGGGAGGCAGGTCCATGGAGCTGGAGTCCCAGGTTAACGCATGTGTCCCCACCTTTGCCCCGCCCTTCCTGGGTCTCTTCCCTGTGCAGGGCTGAGTCTGAGGCACCACACTGTGACATCTGCAGAGCTCCGCTGGCCTGGGGCCCTGCCCTCAGCAAGCTTGGGCCAGGTAATGGGCAGTCAGGGAGGCACCAGGTGAAGAAAGGTCAGATGGACACTCCCCGGGGGCTTACCCTGGGACATGGGGTATCAAAGACAGCACCCACCCAGGTAGGCTGATCCAGGGCCCGGTGTACACAATCTATCCTCCTGGGGGTCGACTCTGCACCCACCCCACACCATGGTCATCAAGGCCAGGCCCTGGGGGGCCCCCACCAGAGCCAGCCTGTCTGCGAAGCAACTGGGCAGACACCTTCCTCTCCAACCCCACGGCCCCTGGCATGGAGGCCCATTCCCTACAGGGCTTGGGTACATCATCCCACTTCCCTCGGGGCTTGTCCCGGGGCAAACGCCCTCGCCCCCTCAGGCGACAGCAGCACACAGACGTGTTGGGATCTGGGCCCATGTGCACATGTGGTGTGGGTGTGCACTGGCAGCAGGGAGTCCATGACGGTCTACCTGGCCCGCCTACCTTGACTGGGGATTCGTTTCCCTGGGGATTTGGGTCAGATGGGCACTGAAGAACATAATGGTGAGGAGGGAAGGGCGGGTCAGGAAAGGTGGCAGGGGAGGCTCTCCCAGCAGGGCCTGGCGGGTCAACGGATCACCTTGTCCTTCACGTTTGGCATTCCATCTCACCTTCATGGCAGCCCGACGAGAGAGACACTGCCCCCACTGTCGTACAGGTGAGGAGCCCAAGGCCCAGAGAGGTGGATTGTCTCACCAGGTCACTCAGCAGAGCCGGGATGAGATTACAAGGCAGCCTGACTCCAAAACCTGGGTCCTAACCACCGGGCTCAACGGCCGTGGAGCCTGGTGCCTCTCTAATCCCACTGGGACCCCAGCCAGCCTGTCTCTCGGCCCATCCCTTGGAAGGAAGTGCTGGGAATTGGTACTGGCTGCAGAGCCGGACTCAGAGGGTGTCCCCACTGCCTCTGTAGTGCTGGAGGCGTCCCCTGAAGCCTTTGTTCTCCGGTCCCGGAGTGGGTGGAGCTTCCTTCCCACCCTGACTCCTCTCCCTCTCCGCAGACTCAGTGGAAGGTTCCTCTCAGTCAAGGGGAGGCTCTGAAAGGAAAGGGAGGCACCCCTCACTCCCTGCTTGGCACCTGCCAGCCCTGGAGGAGCCTCATGAATCGGCTGTGTGTGGCCCCCCCCCACCCCGTTCCTCCCTCTCCAGCCCCCGCCTGGTTGGGGAGGTGCGAAGGAAGCGGTTTCACAGCCTGTCAGCTGAGACCTAAAAATACCCAGAACTCTGAGATGCTTGGGCAGGGGGAGGAGAGAGCAGGGACCAGGATGGGGTGCTGAGGGGGGTGCCGGGCTAACTTGGCCAGAGACACCCTCACAGCTCCACGGTCCTACTCAGACGTGATGGGCAGCGATTCCCTCAATGCCCCCATCTGACCCCATTTCTGGGTCTCGAGAGCCCCGACCCTCAGACCAAGGGAGGGCTTAGTGTCAGACGGGAGAACCGCGGAGCCCAGGCCCTTCGGATCCTCTGGGCGGTGGCTCTTTCTCCCTCCCCGCCCCTGAGTTGGCTGGCATCTTCAGGCCGTGGGAGCCAGGCTGGGCGTGTGCCTGCTTCCTTCCTGGAGAAGGGGCCTGCTTCTGTGAGGGGAGAGGCGTGAGGAAAGGCAGCGTGGATGGGGGTGCTGGCAGGTGTGCAATGTGATGTGTGAGCCACCCAGGCACTAGAGCGGGGCCGAGGAGAAGGGGTGTGGTGGCCCACGTCACTGCCACGTGGCCGTGTGCTGACGCTTGGCACAGGGCCCCCGCGAGTCTGCTGGCGCCCAGAAAAGAGGACCCGTGTGTGTGTGCATGTGGCCC
Organism: Mustela nivalis; assembly: GCF_964662115.1. Lineage (NCBI taxonomy): Eukaryota > Metazoa > Chordata > Mammalia > Carnivora > Mustelidae > Mustela > Mustela nivalis. Next base: position 2,937 of record NW_028134750.1, on the reverse strand, counting down.
CGCTGGAGCTGGCCTCTTCCGGGCGCCAGGAAGCTCGCGGAGATGCAGGACGGAGCGAGTGTGGCTGTTGCAGACGGAAGCGCGGGAGTGGGCATAGCGGTATCAGCCGACACACGGTGCATCACGCAGCCCCGTGATGGTCACGGTTGCTTCCCGCGTGGAAGCGTGATGGCATGGGTGCCCATGCAGAGGGACATGGGAGGGGCTCCCCGGGGCACCTAAGGGACTCATGAAGGACGGAATGCAGAGTGGCAGCCAGAGCATGGGCTCTGGATCGAAAGTCATGGGGTTCCCGGGGCACCTGACTGGCTCAGCTGCTGGAACATGCCGCTCTCCAGCTCAGGGTCATGAGTTCAAGCCCACATTGGGTGTAGAGGTGATTTAAAATAAATAAATACAAATTAAAAAAAAAATTTTTTTTAAGCAATGGGGTTCATATCCCCGTTCTGGCATGTATCAATTAGTCATGTGACCTTGGGCAAGCTGACCTCTCATGGCTTCATTTCCCCATCCATAAAGGGGAGGTGATAATGGCACCCACTTCAGGGCACCGCTGGGGGATTCGAGGAGCTGACGTATATGAACTGGCCGGAACCGAGACTGTCGCCGTGTCGGCAGCATGGGTACATTAGCTCTTCCCATCTGGTTCGCCACTTCAGTGGCACAGGTGGGAGCACTGAGTCCAGAGAGGGCACATGACCTGCCCAAAGTCACACAGTAAGTTAGTGGCAGAGCCAGGACTAGAAACCAGGCTCCACTGTCTGAAGATGGGGCTTGTTCCAATGCAGCACTTCCTGATTGTGCCCCCACTTTGGACCCCAAGAAGGTGCTGGGACTGCAACCCCACTGGCATCGGGGCCTGAATTCTGTCAGGGGTTGGTCATGGGAACTTGGGGATCTGAGCGTCTTCAGATAACGCCGGTGGATGGGTCCTCCAGGGAGCGGTCAGTGCACTGAATTAGTAACATGCCACTGACTGGCCTGTGGACTTGGCCAATGACTCGACTCTCCTGAGTCTCAGTTTCTTCCTTATAGTGGAATTCCAGTAATACATACATTGTAGGGCTCTCATGAGGACTAAATGAGATCGTGCACGCAGTGGCTGGAACATGGTATCTAGTAAATGCTCAATTATGTTAGCTGCAGTTAGAGCGCATGCAGAGTCCTCCCGCTCAGCGCTCCAGAAGCAGTCTCTTCCTTTGTTTCTCCTTCATCCTCTGGCTGCCCTTACTCCCCTAGACCGATCAGGGACAGGCTTGCTGACAACGAAGACCCGTCTTTGTCTCCTGTTATTGGCTTCGCCCAGGAAGGAACAGGACCCACCAGTGGGACTTAGACCCTGAACCTTCTACATCTTGGCCTCATCACCCACTCGGTATAGGAACTTGGACAAGCACCATTTCCTCCGGGTCCTTGGTTCTCCCTCTTTCAGGTAGAGAGGCTGGACCCCATAGTCCCAGAGCCGCCTGGTCATGTTGCTGTGTGACCCCAGAGAGTCCCTGGCTCAGGCCACTGGAGGCGGTGGCAGGTTGATAGGAAGGGAGGTCAGCTGGCTGTCCAGGACGAGTGGAGCATCTGGGGCCTGTGCTGACGGGTGGCTTGCCATCATGCTGGCCCGCACCTGTGGCTGCGTAGGAGGGCGTGCGGGCCCGACTGGCTGGGGCGCTGACATTGGGGGAGGTTCAAGGACAATGACTAGAGAGAGCCCTCCTTGGGACCCTGGGAGCTGCCACTGCAGCCATCCTCCCCCCACCCGCCCCCCTCCTCCCCAGGGCTTTACTTCAGCAGTCCTCCTTCCTCCCTGTCCTTGCTCTCTCCTTCCCCTTCTTGGAGTCTCCCAGTATCTCCCTCTCTCTGCTTCTTCCACTTCCGTAATCTTGACCATTTTCCAGGGTGCCTTCTTCCTTCCTCTCCTTCCACAGATGGGAGGCCTCTTCCCCCTCCTCTGTCTCTCCGCTTCCTGAGATTCCTTCTCTTTCCTCCCTACAACGTGGAACAAATGTCCCTGTTTCTCTGGATCTTCCTGGTTCCCCCTGCTGCTCTAGAGCTCAGGTCTCTGTCCTCCTCTGCATGGGCATGTCTAGACTCCTTCGTTTCCTATCCTCTGGCCCGCTCCCACTTCAGAGTCCTTTCCTCCCCAGTGTCCCCAGCTCCACCTCCAGCCTTCCAGGTCCTTGGCGCTCTTTACTCCTCCACCAGTTCCCTCGCCCTCAGAGTTTCCCTGCCTCCTTCAGATGATGGGGCTGATGGGGCCGAGCCAGGCAGTTTCTCTGGCTGGTGCTGCTGTTCGGTACCTCAACAATCCCCCACCCATGTGAGTTGAGAAAGGGGGTCAACCCAGGGCCCAGGGACTGGCAGCCTTGCCTCCTAATTAGTTGGAAGTAATTGCCTGGAAAAAAATTTCATTTAGAATGAGACTCTGAGACTCCAAGGTAGAGCTGAGCCAACTGATAGCCCCTGGGGACCAGGAGGAGGGAAGCAGCCCAGGTCAGGGTCTCAGGAAGCCCCTGGACCCCCCCCCCCCCACCTCCCTGGCTTACCTCCAGGACCCCAGCCTTATGGAAGCACAGAGAGAGCACTGGGTTGGGAGTACCACCGTCTTCATCTGAATTTTGGTTCCACCACTCACTGTGCGGCTTGGGGCAAGCATCTTACTTCTCTGTGCCTTAGCTTTCTCTCTTGTCCCATTGGAAGAATGCCTCCGTATCATGAGGGTTGACTCGGACAATGGCTATGAAAGCACTTTGCAGGCTGTAAGTGCTGTGGGAGTGTGAGGTGTCACTCTGTTCCTCCAGTATACTCTCAGATGAGATATGAGGATGTGCAGGAGTGGGGCAGCGAGGCTTCCAGAACATGGAAGGATGGTGAGCTGCAAAATGAAGGGCAGACAGATGTGGTGTCCAGCACCAGTCTCAGCACATGCCAGCTATACCACCC